>NC_079504.1:14228736-14407537 GCF_030052815.1 Hevea brasiliensis
GCAAAATGTGTGCATCATGGAAGAGGACATTCAGGACCTTATATGATGGGTTTAGAAGTATGTTTCTGGTATGGCCAACAGGGTTACTTTGCTAGAGAATGTCCAGTTTTCAGTGAGCCACAGATGGGGTCACAAGGTTTTGTTGCAAATGTTCCTCGTCAGTTGTATCCTAGTGCTTCCAAAGATGGCAGTGCCTACCAAATGTGTGAGGACAAGGAGGACGTGGATTTGGAGGCAGGTCAGGAGGTAGAAGTCAATATCAGGACTCTGCAACGTAGGGTAGGGGTCAAGCTCAGGTTTTCATCTTGACCCACCAAGATGCTCAGGCTTCCAATGCAGTTGTGACAGGTATTCTTCTAGTCTGTTCCTATGAGGCTCGTGTTTTGATAGATCTGGGTGCTACGCACTCATTTGTCTCCCCAGTTTTTGCCATGAAATTGGGTAGGAACCCTACAATTTTAGAATGCCCTTTGTTTGTAGCTACCCCGCTTAGTGACAACATAGATGTGGATATGATTTTTTCGGGTAGCCCAGTAGTAGTGGATGGAAGGATCCTCCCAGCAGACTTGGTTCCTTTACCTGTAATGGATTTTGATGTGATTTTGGGAATGGATTGGCTGGCAACTCATTATGCCACCTTAGACTGTAGGAACAAAAAGGTGTATTTCCACATACCTGGTGTGGAAGAGTTTAACTTTGATGGTGACAGGAGCACGACTCCATAAAACTTGGTGTCAGCAATTAGCGCTAGAAAAAGATTGAGGCGTGGATGTCAAGGGTATTTGGCATTAGTGAGAGATACATCTATAGAAGGTGTTAATATTGAAAATGTTCCTATTGTCAGAGAATTTATGGATGTCTTCCCTGATGAGCTTCCAGGATTGCCACCAGGAAGGGAAATAGAGTTCTGCATTGATGTTGTACCGGGTACAAACCCCATATCAATGCTGCCTTACAGGATGGCACCAGCAGAATTGAAAGAGCTAAATGAGCAACTATAGGAGATTTTGGATAAGGGTTTTATAAATTTGAGCACTTCACCCTGGGGCGCTCCTGTTCTATTTGTGAGAAAGAAAGATGGGTCCTTGAGGTTGTGTATTGATTATAGATAGCTGAACAAGGTGACTGTGAAGAACAAGTATCCACTTCCTTGGATCGATGATCTGTTTGATCAGCTCCAAGGGGCTAGATTCTTTTCCAAAATAGACCTATGATCAGGCTACCATCAGTTGAGGATCAGGGAGGGGGACGTACCAAAGACAGCATTCAGGACTAGATATGGTCATTATGAGTTCCTAGTGATGTCTTTTGGACTCACTAATGCACTAGCGGCCTTCATGGACTTGATGAATAGGGTGTTCAGACTGTTCCTAGACCGTTTTGTCATCGTATTCATAGATGACATTTTGGTATACTCTCAGATCGAGGAAAAACATGTGTGACATTTGAGAATGGTGTTACAGACTTTGAGGGTGCACCAGCTATATGTCAAATTTTCAAAATGTGAATTTTTAGCTAGGAAGCATCTGATTCTTGGGACACGTGGTTTCTAGTGAAGACATTCAAGTGGATCATAAGAAAATTGAGGTTGTAACTGATTGGCTTAGGCCTACAACAGTCACTGAGGTGCGAAGTTTTCTGGGCCTAGCCGGCTACTATAGGCGTTTTGTACATGATTTCTCCAGGATAACAGCTCCCCTAACTAAGTTAACTCAGAAGAATGTTCCATTCATTTGGACAGATGATTGTGAGAAGAGCTTCCAGAATGTAACACAGAACTACACTTCAATATGAGTGAGGAGACATAAAATAATGAAATACAAGAAAAGAAAGAACAACAAAAACAAAGGAAAAAAGAAAGCAAAGAAATGTGATCAAGTTAAAAAACATTTTAGGACATAAATAGAACCTTATGGAAGGATTAATCTCATTAGAAAGATTAAAGAAAAATTAAATAATTAGTACAAAGAAAAGTGAGAAATTGAAAAAGGGCATTATGGTCATTTGACACGAATTGTCTTTTGACCTAAATGTCCATTAAAAATAAATAGTATTACACTAAGAAAATAAAATGAAAAATTAAATTGGTGGTACCTAAAATAAATAGTGGAAAATCATGGGTTAATGTGGAATAAATGCACATTTAGCTTATTATATGATTAAATGACTAAGTGGACCACTAAAGGATTAAATTAAACATAAAATGTGGCTGATGTAAGGCCACTATACCCATCAGAATGTTCATCTTCCTCATTTCATAAACATTGCCGTGAATGGAGGTGAGAGGAACTCCATAGCCATTTTTCATGCAAGCTTTCTTAACTCTCCATTTTCAACTCCAACCTCTTGGGTTCCTTCATGAAACTTTGTCTACACATCACAAGGAAGATATTGATACCAATTTTGAGAAGTTTGGTGAAGGTTTAGCAAGTTACAATTAAAGGTAAGTTTGCATTTTTGAGAATTTCCTTGTTAAACTTTATGTTTATGTTATGGGTGTTAGTTTTGTGAAGGAAATTTTGAAGTTTAAATAGTTATTGAGATAGCCATTTTTGGACAGCCATGGGTCACGTTTTTGATGAGGTATTTGTGTATATAATTGATGAGAAATAATGTTAATCATGGTGATTTAGTAACCTAGTGATTTAATGCATGTATATATGGTGAATGATGCACTTTGATGGGGTAACTGGACAGCACTTTGATGTTGAAGGACAAATTTGGGCAGCCTTGGGGACACTTGAATAAATGTGTATATTCATGGGAGTGTTGGCAGAATTGTGGCATTAAGGAATGAAGGATATGTGTATGAAATTATTGTGTAAAGTGTATGTGAGAATTAGTGGTGTTTAGGTGTGTATGTAATGGTATTGAGATATTGTAAATATGAATTATATTTGGTGTGTTGAGGGTAATGGTAATCTGCCCAAAATAATGTTAATGTAAAGTAGATTATACTGTGGTTAATGCACCAAAACAGATTGGTAGGGAAGTGAACCAAATTGCAAGGTATATGTGTGTTTGAAGTGGGGTGTGAAATGCATATTGAGGCAGTGTACATTTTAGCCCATAACCTGAAATGTGTAACCTCAATTGGTATGAGACCAATTTGAGGTGAAACTAGGCACAAAATGTGCCAACTTTCATTGAGAGAACATACCAAAATTCTGCTTGCAAGGTGATGTGAAAAATGACCAATTCGGATTAGGTACACTTGAGACCTAAAAACTGACCATTTGGGTAGCAGTGAGTGTTTAGGCCATAACTCACTCAAAACAGGTCCAATTGACCTGAAATTTTAACCATGAATAGTTAAGACCCATACCTACAAGTCTTATGAAGACACCAAAGCCCAGAAATGACCATAAGCAAGTCAAAAAGCTGCACAAGTTTGGTCCAAAACTGGCCGAACCAGAGTTGACCAAATTGACCTAAAATTGACCTAAAATGGTACCATTTGACCAGCAATAGTATAATGACCATAACTGGTCTACTTAACTCGGATTGACCTGAAATTTGTGCAATAAGACCTAGATCTACAAGTTTGTAGTTAACTAGATGAATTTGCATTAAAATGCACTAAGAGGAAATGACTTTGGTAAAACATACCAAACCTAAAACCTTATCGAATGTGACATATTAACGATACTAAAACCTAATGTACCTAAAACGCAATGATATTAGGTGATTAAGTGAATAATTGAGTTGCATTGTTTACCAAACACCATCGATAAACACTTCAAATTGTGTTTTAGACAAATATCGGTTTGTGCACAACGACTATTTCTTTTGAATTTTTCAATTGAAATGAATTATGACTATTATACATTATTATTTTAAATTGTGTTTGTGCTGGCTATTGCTTTTGAATTTTTCAATTGAAATAAATATTGAATATTTGTATATTATTGTTTTAAATGGTGTTTGTGCACACAAGCTGTTTCTTTTGAATTATTTTCAATGGAAATAAATATTGACTATTTGCATATCATTGTTTTAAATTGTGAAAATGTGTTTGGTGGACACTTATTGATTGAAAAACATTGTGAATGGTTTGAGAAAAATTGTTTGAATGGTATTTGATGGATACTTATTGATTGAAAAAAGCATGGGTTTTTTTTGTGAAATTGAAGAAATTTACAATTGTGTTGCCATTTTGTGAATGAAATTATAACTTTGGAAATTTATTGGATTCTTACGATCATTTGAATAAAATGTTTGGAATTGTTTTGACTCACAATTGGCATGACATAATATGTTCCTCCTCCATTAATGGGGTGAGTGTGATTATTCCTCCCTCTTTGACTTATCGTGAGTATGATTATGTTCCTCCTCTTTGACTGAGGTGAGTATGGATGAGTACTCATTAGATAGCTAGCTTCCTCCTCATTGATTTCGATTATTGGGGTGAGTATGTCTTGTCGTGGTGTATAACACGGCATATATGGAAAATTGTGTCATGACTTAAATTGTGATATTGATTTATTTGATCGAATGGTGTTATTGATTTGCAAAACGATATTATTCAATTATTTGATCGAGTTGTGTTATTGATTTGCAAAACGATATTATTTGATTATTTGATCAAATTGTGTCATTGATTGGAAAAAGTGTTATTCAGTAATTTGATCAAATTGTGTATGAATTTATTCTTAAGCTATTTGACTAAATTGTGTTATTATGAATTTTGATAATTTGTGAATTGGAGTTTAAATTCCTTATGACATTCATTGTCTTGAAATCAACTATGGTTTTAAGTATCCACTAATGATATGATTTATGAATTGTGATTTAAAATTGTATTTGGTTAATGTGAGACATTGTCAGAGATTTTGGGTATAGTGAGTATACCATATGTGGCATTTTGTATTGTAATGTATATTCACGTATGTATATTTTGTTCTTGGTTTTAAATTTAAGTTGTATAATAAAGTTGTAAAATAATTATGAGTTATTTGGCTTGTAAAAATTATGTTATATTTTTGTATCTTAGTCTTTGAAAATCGATTTGACTTGAGAAATGTGTTGTGTTGATAAAAATGTTGGAGTTGAGATTTGAAAATATATTGAAGTGCTTTTTTGTCCAAAATACAAATGGCACCTTGCAAAATTTTTCTGAATACTCCAAATAAATCAAATGAGTTAGTTGTTTCACTCTTTTCACCAAAGTCTTTCACAAAAGAAGAAAAGTTTTTAAAATCCCTTGTAGTGTATTTAATGGATTAAGTTGGTAATTCATTAGGTATACTCTGGGATCATGTTATGCTGTGACATGTTTTAGGTATCAGAGCAATGGTTTTAAAGTGAATTAATTTGAAATCTTCAAATGTTTGATACAACATTACATTATAAATATGCACTAACGGAGGAAATCTCCTTGTATTATAAATAAATTTTGATGCATTAGTGACTAGTCCTTTAGGATAAGGATTGTGATAACAAGTGAAATTAGTTTTGGAAGAGTTTATGACACACCATAAAATTATAAGCTAATTGCGAGCCTACTTAATGTAAGGCAAGAGGACGTAAATGTAAGATGAATGGAATTGCTCTAGATGAGGGCAAGGAGTTCTTGTTAGAAATTGCTAATGGATATAATAAGATTCGAATATCGGTGAATTCAAAAAGAATAAAAGATAACAAAGTTTGATCTATTGGGATGTATCGTAGTAACTATGCAATGTTCTTGATGTTTATCTTAGTCATCGACTTGAGATTATTGTGAATAGTACACCTAGATAAGAATAGTTATCTATTTTAGTATAGTTATGCCATGAATTTAATTGTTAGAAATAAGTTTGAAAATCCTACTTAGGGATCTAAAACTCAAAAGTTAAAATATCGAAAGGTTATAGTTAAAGGAAGTAAGTTATAGAATATTGTGATAAAAAGAGTTATGAAAGTAGAGAATTGAGCAGTTGATTCATGTGTAACAAAGAAATATTACAAATGTGAGGAAGACTATGGACTAGAATGGTGGAGGACCAATGACCGATGAATGATTCTAACATGACCTCAAGGGTCATTCAAGGAGCAACGTGAACCAAAATATTAGACTGACATAATAGTAAGAGGAGATTGGTGTTATCCAAACAAATTAAACATTGTATTAGATTGTTAAAAGTCTTACGATCATATAGAAAGGAGAAATAAACGTATGACTATTGTAAGATGGAAATTTATTTAAGGAGGATGTAAACACCCTAAGTAAGTGTGGTAGTGCGTTGCCCTGCTGATGAATGGTGTTGTGGAGGACTAGGATGCTTAGAACTACACTTCAATATGAGTGAGGAGACATAAAATAATGAAATACAAGAAAAGAAAGTACAAGAAAAACAAAGGAAAATGATAGCAAAGAAATGTGATCAAGTTAAAAAACATTTTAGGACATAAATAGAACCTTATGGAAGGATTAATCTCATTAGAAAGATTAAAGAAAAATTAAATAATTAGTACAAAGAAAAGTGAGAAATTGAAAAGGCATTATGGTCATTTGACACTCGAATTGTCTTTTGACCTAAATGTCCATTAAAAATAAATAGTATTACACTAAGAAAATAAAATGAAAAATTAAATTGGTGGTACCTAAAATAAATAGTGGAAAATCATGGGTTAATGTGGAATAAATGCACATTTAGCTTATTATATGATTAAATGACTAAGTGGACCACTAAAGGATTAAATTAAACATAAAATGTGGCTGATGTAAGGCCACTATACCCATCAGAATGTTCATCTTCCTCATTTCATAAACATTGCCGTGAATGGAGGTGAGAGGAACTCCATAGCCATTTTTCATGCAAGCTTTCTTAACTCTCCATTTTCAACTCCAACCTCTTGGGTTCCTTCATGAAACTTTGTCTACACATCACAAGGAAGATATTGATACCAATTTTGAGAAGTTTGGTGAAGGTTTAGCAAGTTACAATTAAAGGTAAGTTTGCATTTTTGAGAATTTCCTTGTTAAACTTTATGTTTATGTTATGGGTGTTAGTTTTGTGAAGGAAATTTTGAAGTTTAAATAGTTATTGAGATAGCCATTTTTGGACAGCCATGGGTCACGTTTTTGATGAGGTATTTGTGTATATAATTGATGAGAAATAATGTTAATCATGGTGATTTAGTAACCTAGTGATTTAATGCATGTATATATGGTGAATGATGCACTTGGATGGGAATTGGTAACTTGGACAGCACTTTGATGTTGAAGGACAAATTTGGGCAGCCTTGGGGACACTTGAATAAATGTGTATATTCATGGGAGTGTTGGCAGAATTGTGGCATTAAGGAATGAAGGATATGTGTATGAAATTATTGTGTAAAGTGTATGTGAGAATTAGTGGTGTTTAGGTGTGTATGTAATGGTATTGAGATATTGTAAATATGAATTATATTTGGTGTGTTGAGGGTAATGGTAATCTGCCCAAAATAATGTTAATGTAAAGTAGATTATACTGTGGTTAATGCACCAAAACAGATTGGTAGGGAAGTGAACCAAATTGCAAGGTATATGTGTGTTTGAAGTGGGGTGTGAAATGCATATTGAGGGCAGTGTACATTTTAGCCCATAACCTGAAATGTGTAACCTCAATTGGTATGAGACCAATTTGAGGTGAAACTAGGCACAAAATGTGCCAACTTTCATTGAGAGAACATACCAAAATTCTGCTTGCAAGGTGATGTGAAAAATGACCAATTCGGATTAGGTACACTTGAGACCTAAAAACTGACCATTTGGGTAGCAGTGAGTGTTTAGGCCATAACTCACTCAAAACAGGTCCAATTGACCTGAAATTTTAACCATGAATAGTTAAGACCCATACCTACAAGTCTTATGAAGACACCAAAGCCCAGAAATGACCATAAGCAAGTCAAAAGCTTGCACAAGTTCGGGTCCAAACTGCCGAACCAGAGTTGACCAAATTGACCTAAAATTGACCTAAAATGGTACCATTTGACCAGCAATAGTATAATGACCATAACTTGGTCTACTTAACTCGGATTGACCTGAAATTTTGCCCGCGTGCAATAAGACCTAGATCTACAAGTTTGTAGTTGAGACTGAACCGAGGGAACTAGATCGTCGGTTAGGTCAAACAATTTGCATTAAAATGCACTAAGCAAGGAAATGACTTTGGTAAAACATACCAAACCTAAAACCTTATCGAATGTGACATATTAACGATACTAAAACCTAATGTACCTAAAACGCAATGAGGTATATTAGGTGATTAAGTGAATAATTGAGTTCAAGGCATTGTTTACCAAACACCATCGATAGATTTAATTTAAACACTTCAAATTGTGTTTTAACAAGGACTAAGAAAAAGGAAAGAAATAGACAAATATCGAGGTTTGTGCACAACGACTATTTCTTTTGAATTTTTCAATTGAAATGAATTATGACTATTATACATTATTATTTTAAATTGTGTTTCTATTGCTTTTGAATTTTTCAATTTATATAAATATTTCATATTTGTTTATTATTGTTTTAAATTGTGTTTGTGCACATTTCTTTTGAATTATTTTCAATGGAAATAAATATTGACTATTTGCATATCATTGTTTTAAATTGTGGAAATGTGTTTGGTGGACACTTATTGATTGAAAAACATTGTGAATGGTTTGTGAAAAATTGTTTGAATGGTATTTGATGGATACTTATTGATTGAAAAGCTGGTTTTTGTGGAAATTGAAGTGAATTACGAATTGTGTTGCCATTTTGTGAATGAAATTATAACTTTGGAAATTTATTGGATTCTTACGGATCATTTGAATAAAATGTTTGGAATTGTTTTGACTCACAATTGGCATGACTAATATGTTCCTCCTCCATTAATGGGGTGAGTGTGATTATTCCTCCCTCTTTGACTTATCATGCGGGGTGAGTATGATTATGTTCCTCCCTCTTTGACTTGAGGTGAGTATGGATGAGTACTCATTAGATAGCTAGCTTCCTCCTCATTGATTTCGATTATTGGGGTGAGTATGTCTTGTCGTGGTGTATAACACGGCATATATGGAAAAATTGTGTCATGACTTAAATTGTGATATTGATTTATTTGATCGAATGGTGTTATTGATTTGCAAAACGATATTATTCAATTATTTGATCGAGTTGTGTTATTGATTTGCAAACGATATTATTTATTTGATCAAATTGTGTCATTGATTGGAAAAAGCGTGGTTATAATTTGATCAAATTGTGTATGAATTGTCACGGTATTCTTAAGCTATTTGACTAAATTGTGTTATTATGAATTTTGATAATTTGTGAATTGGAGTTTAAATTCCTTATGACATTCATTGTCTTGAAATCAACTATGGTTTTAAGTATCCACTAATGATATGATTTATGAATTGTGATTTAAAATTGTATTTGGTTAATGTGAGACATTGTCGATAGCTTTGTAGAGAGATAGAGATTTTGGGTATAGTGAGTATACCATATGTGGCATTTTGTATTGTAATGTATATTCATGTATATTTTGTTCTTGGTTTTAAATTTAAGTTGTATAATAAAGTTGTAAAATAATTATGAGTTATTTGGCTTGTAAAAATTATGTTATATTTTTGTATCTTAGTCTTTGAAAATCACTGTGGATTTGACTAGAGAAATGTGTTGTGTTGATAAAAATGTTGGAGTTGAGATTTGAAAATATATTGAAGTGCTTTTTTGTCCAAAATACAAATGGCACCTTGCCAAAATTTTTACTCCAAATAAATCAAATGAGTTAGTTGTTTCAAAGTCTTTCACACTGTAAATAGTGCTAAAAGAAGAAAAGTTTTTAAAATCCCTTGTAGTGTATTTAATGGATTATCAGTAGACGGAGTTGGTAATTCATTAGGTATACTACGGGATCATGTTATGCCTTACAGAGGGGTAGGGTGTGACACAGAAGCTTAAGGAATGTCTAACTACCGCCCTGTGTTGACATTACCGATGAGTGGTGAAGGATATACCGTGTACTGTGATGCCTCCAGAGTTGGCTTAGGGTGTGTTTTGATGTAGAATGGAAAAGTAGTGGCTTATGCTTCAAAGCAGCTAAAGAGGCGTGTGCAGAGCTACCCCACACATGATTTGGAAATGGCGGCTGTAGTCTTTGCACTAAAGATTTAGAGACACTACTTGTATGGTGAAGTATGAGAGATATACACCGACCACAAGAGTTTGAAGTACATCTTTCAACAGAGGGATTTAAATTTTAGACAGAGGAGATGGATAGAGCTTCTGAAGGACTATGATTGTACCATCCAGTACCACCCTGGGAAGGCCAATGTAGTAGCAGATGCTTTGAGCAGAAAATCTTCTGGCAGTTTGGCGCACATATCAGTGGAGAAGAGACCGTTGATTCAGGAAGTACATGAGCTGATGGACCAAGGTCTGATCTTAGATCTTTCAGATGAGGGGTTATTGTTGGCCCATTTTTCAGTGAGACCAGGCCTGCGAGACAGAGTCAGAGTTTCCCAGCATAGAGACCAGCAATTGATGAAGATCATAGAAAGAGTACAGCAGGGCGAAGGTGGTGAGTTTGGATTTGCCAATGATGGCGCCCTTATGCAAGGTTCTAGGATATGTGTGCTCGACGTGGACAATCTCAGAAATGAAATCATGCGAGAGGCACATTATACACTGTACAATGTCCACCCAGGCTCCATTAAGATGTACCATGATGTGAAAGATAGCTACTGGTGGAATGGCATGAAAAGAGACATAGAAGAGTTTGTGTCCAAGTGCTTGACTTGTCAGAAGGTGAAGTTTGAACACCAGAGGCCGTCAGGGAAGCTGCAAGAGCTCCCTATCCCAGAATGGAAGTGGGAAATGATCACTATAGATTTTGTGACTGGGTTGCCTCGTACCACGTAGGGATATGATTCGATATGGATAATTATAGATTGTCTGACCAAATCAGCTCATTTCTTACCTGTGAAAACCACATATTCTATTTCATAGTACGCTCAGCTCTATGTTCGAGAAATAGTCAGATTGCATGGAATTCCTGCTTCCATAATATCTGACAGAGGGCCCCAATTCACTTTTAGGTTTTGGATGAAGTTATAGGAGGCACTTGGCACACAGTTGAACTTTAGTATCGCCTTCCACCCTCAGACAGACGGGCAGTCCAAAAGTATAATCCAAACACTGGAAGACATGCTTCGTATGTGTGTTTTAGACTTTGGAGGTCAATGGGATGACTAGCTACCCTTGGTGGAGTTTGCCTACAACAACCGTTATCATTCTAGTATAGGGATGGCACCCTATTAGGCGCTATATGGCAGAAAGTGTAGCTCTCCTCTGTGTTGGACAGAAATGGGAGAAGCAAAGGTGCATGATGTAGACCTAGTGCAGTACACTTCAGAGATAGTTCCTTTAATCAGGGAACGATTGAAAACAGCTTTCAGTAGGCAGAAGAGTTATGCAGATCCCAGACGGAGGGATGTAGAGTTTGCAGTAGGCGATTACGTATTCCTGAAGGTTTCTCCAATGAAGGGGGTTATGAGATTTGGGAAGAAGGGCAAGTTGGCACCTCGGTATATTGGACCTTTTGAGGTTACTGATAGAGTTGGAGCAGTTGCCTATCGGTTGGAGTTACCACCCAACCTTTCTCATGTTCATCCTGTATTTCACATCTCCATGCTCAGGAAATACATACTTGATCCTTCTCATGTGTTACAGCTAGATGTAGTAGAGTTGAAAGAAGACTTGACGTTTAAGGAGTAACCTGTAGCCATGGTGGACTACCAAGTAAGGCAACTAAGATCAAAACAGATCCCTATGGTTAAGGTTTTGTGGAGGAGCCAGTCAGTGGAAGAGTGCACCTGGGAGTCAAAGCGGGACATGCGTAGTAAGTACCCTTATCTATTCAATGTGTAGTTCTGTACTTTATTCTGCCTTGTGTAAAATTCGAGGACGAATTTTCTGTAGGGGAAAGAATGTAACACCCCTAATTTTTAAATTTATTATTTTATGGGTAAATATTAATATTTTATTTTATTTAAATTTTAGGAAATTATTTGAAATTTTTCGGATTTTAGAAATCTGGTTCGATTTTTAAAAAATATAAAATTTTGATGATTTTTAAAAATTAATTTAAAGATCACGTGGTAAAACTAAAAATATATTTGAACTCTACGAATTTTTCTGAGTTTTCTGAAATTTTTTTGAAATTTTTGGGCTTCGTTTTCGGTCCTAAGACAGAGTAAAAATTTAAAATTTTGTATCATGAATTGGACCAACTGAATCAAACCAGACCGAGTCAGATTGGTCGAATTGGACCGGCCCTTTCCCTTCTCTTTTTCTTCTCCGCGTGCCTCGACACCCTCACTTCTTTTCCCTTTTTCTCTCTCCTCCCTCCACCCCTCGCTGGCAAGCCACTGCCCTAACCTCCCCCACACGCCGGCGCACCTCCAAGCCACCTCCCAAGCGGCCGGTCGACGCTCCAAGCGGCTAGAAAAGTCGCGCGAAGTCCCCCCTACGTGCGGGCATCGTTTCGTCTTCCCGGGCCGATTTCGGCAGATCTGGCCACCAATCGGATCGAGTCTTGCGCCAAAACTCATCTACACCTTGAGAGCTACACCAAGAACACCAAAATCCATTGAGCAGTTTGCCCAATTTTTGTCCAGGAAGTTTTAGCCAATTTTGACTTTTGGGCTAAATTTCTCGCAAACCGTGAACCCCACGAGAAAACCGAGAGTACCGAAGTGCTCTACTCGTCGAGAGCTTCGCGAGAATACCAATTTCAAAATTTTCCCACACCGTTTTTCGTTGGGTCCCGCGAAACTTCGTAGGATTTTTCTGAGCACTAAATGAGCTTAGAAAATTCTGTAAAAATTATGTACTAACCCTCGTATTGTGAGCTTCGTGTAGGTACCTTCAATTCGCGAAAATTCAAGGGTTGTTCGAATCTGTAAATTTCGAGCTAGGCAGATAGGCTACCGAAAAAGTCTCAGAATTGGGTTGAGATTTTAGCTATCCCACCTTTATCAGATGTCCCGAACGCGTTTCCGGGGTCGGAATCGGCATAGATAAACCCGAACCTTACTTTTTCTTAATTATCTAGTGCTTGAATTGGATTAAAAATCCATAGAATATTCGTGGTTGCTTAGAAAATTAAAATTACTTTTGCATTAGCTTAGTAATATTGCTAAGGACCGCGGGGCAAAGTTTTAGAATTTTTAGAGCTCATTTGGATAGTTTTTGCAAAATGGTTAATTATAAGGATTAAACTGTAATTTTCTATATTATGATTGTTGACTGTTTGGATGGGCCCAAGAGGGGCTATGTGATGTGATTGAGTTATGGGTGCATGGTTTGTGGATATAGAAGTGCGTTTTAAGCCCTTTTATAGGTTGGGTAGGTCCTAGGTATGAGAGAGACTCTGCCAGATTTTCGGCACGACTTAGGACATCTTTAGTCTTTTCTTAGTTTGTATTGAGTCAAATGTATTAAATAATTATAATAAAATTATCAAGTGAGCTGAAACAGTCTTCCTCCTCCTCCCAGCCGCCACAGTGACTTCGGTTAAGTCTGTGAGTAAAATATTAATTTTAATTGTAATTTCGATATTATTATATGTTTAAGCATGCCCATGCATCACTTATAAATATATATCTATGTAGTTAAATACTAGGCATGATTTATATTGCATTTTTAAATTGATGAAGTGTTATAGATGTTATTTGTGGTAATTTGGAGCAGTGTGCGTGCGTTGGCGTGCGTGTGGTATGGTATTGGATATGGACAGGACGGGTAGACACGGCTTGAGAGACACTCACTAAGACCCTGTCCTTCGTGGTAGACACGGCTTGAGAGACACTCGTTGGGACCCTGCATTTGATTTATTAAGCGAAAATCCGGCTTGAGAGACATTCGCTGGCAGAGGTTGGATTAAAAGGGCTGTATAGGGGATCAGCTCCTATATATGTATTGCTTGACAGTGTTGGATGTGTGAGTACTCCAAATTTACCTTTTTACTGTTATGATATGAAAATTATGATGATGTTGCATTTCACTCCACAGGGTGCATTAGCTTTAGATAGTTATAGAGATTATGATTAAAATTGGTATTTTACTCTCTGAGTTGAACGCTCACTCTTGTTCATCTATTTTTTCAGGCTACAGGAGGATTATTTATTATGGCTAACCTGCTCTTCTTCTCCGTAGGTCCATTGATAGTATTTAATGTACTTTGCACAATTGAGTTAAATTTTAGACTCCGCATGTGCTAGAAGTATTTATTTTTATTTTGGGTTTGTATTATAAAAGTTATGATAGACCTATAAAATTATTAACTGTATGTATGACTGGATTGGATGAGGGAGCTGAGCTCTCATTGGACTTTTGATATTATGAGCATGTGAAGGGTGAGCTGAGTTCCCCAATTTATTATATATTGTGTTTACAGGTTGGGCGAGTCAAAAACTCCTCGTTGAACGGTCCATTTTATGGCCGAAATCTGTCAGGTTGAATTCTTGAAATTTGGCCCAAATGGGCCTTAGGATTGAGTTGAGGAACAGTTAGGCTTACTACGGGCCTTAGGGGCTTTAGGCTGGCCCAAGTCCGTGTACCAATCTGGCCCACAGGTTGGGTCGTGACATAGCAACAAACTTCTGTTGCTAATTGCAACCAATTTATAATCCATTGCTAATCTTCTTATTATTTAATATTATTATAAATGCATTATAAATAATAAATTTTAATTGATACATAATTTTTCACTAATAGTTATTATAATACATTGTAAAGAGAGTCAAAAGTATTATTTCAAAAAAAAATTATGGTAAAAAAATGAATTGAGGAAAAATTATATTAATGAGAATGGAAAATAAAAGGTAAATAATAAAAGTAAATAAAATAATAGTAAAAGTGAGAAAATGAAAGTGAACGGAAGAAAGTGAAGAAAATTATAAGAAAAAAATGGAAGAAAATGAGAGGAAAAGTGAGAAAATGTTGAGAGAATTGGGATGAAAAAGGAAGAAAATGAAAGAAAAGGGAAAAAATTAATAATAGAAAATGAAAAAAAAGGTAAAAAATGAAAAAAAAAATTTGAAGAAAATGAAAGAAAAGGAAGAAATAAATTAAAGCTTTGGGAAGAAAATGAAAGAAGATGAAGAAAAATTAGAGATTTAGAAAGAAAAGGAATAGAAGGGAAGAAATTGATGATAGGTAATCAATTTAAAGTGAAGAAAATAAAGAAAAAAAGAAAAAAATTATAAAATTGGGAAGAAAATAAAAGAAGAGGGAAGAAATTAGAGTGAGAGAAAAGAAAATAAATAGATGAATGATGAAGAACTGGATATAAATATGTGAATTAGTGATGGATTTAGTAATAGATTGTAAATCTGTTGTTAAATTTAAATACCAAAATTTAATTTTTCTTCAAAATAGCAATAAATTCCAAAATCCATTGCTAATTGCTAATTAGCAATGGATTTTGAAATCTATTGCTAAGTATAATTAGATACACTTTTTCATTTTTAATGGTAAGAATTTTCCTTTCTAAAATAACCAATGAATTTTAAAATTCGTTGCTAATTTTTTTATGTTTACAAAATTAATAACAGCTTGGCAAATCCATTGTTAATTTAATAAAACACTTTTAATGGCTGATTAATAAAATTTATAAAATTATTTTTTTTATTTTCAAAAATAGCAACGAATTAACAAATTTTTTATTATTACCAATGGATTTTATTAGTCTATTACAAAATTAGCAATGGATTTTTATATATATTTTATTAATTTTATATTTAAACATCTTTATAATATTGATTCGCAATAAATTTTAACAATGAGTAAAATTCTTATTACTAATAGCAATAAATTTAGCAACTGAGTCTTAATTTTGTTATTAAAATATTACTTCATATAATTTTATTCTAAAATTACAACAAATTACAAATCGTTTGTAAAATTTATCGCTGCTAGCAATGGATAAAAATCAAAAAAATTTTTTAATGTATAAAGGTCATTTGAGGGCAAAGATCAAATTCCAAATCGATTCCGTTAAAGGGAAGCCCAATCCTAATGAAATAATAAAGGTTGGCAGCCCAACAACCCTAGAGTTACATATTCTATATATTATTACCCTGTTTAGAAAAAGGAAATTCCACTGAATGGAGAAGGAAAAAAAAAAGAAGAAAGGAGACCTAGGTGTACATAATCATTATCCTTGTGATCCTTAACTTGCATTCTTCTTTAGAAGAAAAAGAGAAGAAAAATAAAATAAAAATAAAAATAAAAAAGGTAGGCATTAAGTAGGGAAATTATAATTCTAATTTTGGGATTAGAGGTTGACTTGTTCACTCGCCTAAAAGTCACCCAAAGAAAATCTGGGAGCCACTTTAGGCAATAATTCAAGATTATTGCATACCAAAACGTTATAGTAGAAATCTTTATCCTCTTTGGAGCCCTAGGCCTAGCCTAGTCGCTTCTTGAAGCTGAGCATTTGATGAAAATATAAAGTTAGTAACGGTAAATAACGAAATGAGAAGAAACTCAGAAGATTACAATTTACATCTAATTTTGTTGAGGGTATATAAAGATTTTTTTTACTTTTCACAAAATTTGTTTAAAAAATTTTTTAACACTTCATTCATAAACTAAGCTAATCAAATAATTTTATGATAATATAATTATGATTAAATATGTGATAATTTTCAGTTATTTTTTATATTTATACACTTATAGATTAATTATAAATAACACGTTAAACTGAGTTTATCTTAAATCTCTATTTTTTTATTACTCTATTTTTTTTCTATATAATATTTTATTGCTCTATCAATCATAAAAATTTGGTTTTTAAATTTAATTTTTTCCCCTTTTGTCTTTGGCTCAATTAAGAATAAATTTAATAAAACAGACAAAATTGAATTTGTACAATATCATCTTAGCACAAAAAAAAAATCTACATTTCTTTGTAACTAAGTTTATATCCTCTTCGTTAGAGATTAAGGAAGCCCAAAGCATCCAATAAGAATCTTTATGGATGGGTCTTATACAAAAACACATTTATGAGCTTTACACTACATTTAACCCAAAATCTAGCCTTAAGTCAATGAGTCTATGGGTAATCATCTCATTTTTTTCTGATTTGGTAATTCCACACTTACATATTCTCAACAATCTCCCCCTCATGTGTGAATTTCTTCTACATTGGGCTTAATAGGCTTGCTCCCCTCAAACATAAGTCTTTTTCTTAACTTGAGTATTATGGTGTCACCAAGAGCCCTAATTACTCTACTAAACCCACTCAAACATGCACCTCTAAAAGTCACGTCAATGCCATCATGTGTTCTGCCATTACTTATACCAAGAGTGTAACACCCCAAAATTTCAAATTTTATTATTTTATGAGCATTTTTGGTATTTTAATTTTATTTAAATTTTAAGAATTTTTTTGAGATTTTTCGGATTTTAAAAATCAGGTTCGATTTTTCGAAAATATAAACTTTTATGATTTTTAAAAATTAATTTAAAGACCACGTGGCAAAACTAAAAATATATTTGGAGTCTACGTATTTTTCTGAGTTTTCTGGAATTTTTTCAGAATTTTTGGACCTCGTTTTCGGTCCCGAGGCAGAGTAAAAATTCAAAATTTTGTATCCTGAATCGGACCGGCCGAATCGAACCGGACCGGATCGGACCGGCCTTTTCTTTTTCTCCCTTCTTCCTCCTGCGCGCGTCTGACCCCTCTCCCTTCTCTCTCTCTTTTCTCTCTCCTCCCTCCTCCCCTTGCCGCGCCGCCGCCTCCCCTGCCTTCTCACCTTGCCGGCGCCCCACCTCGGTCCTCCCCCACGGACGGCCGCAGCCTGGAACGCCGGAAAACGGCCTCAGAAAGGACGCGCAACGCGCGCGCGACGCTTGGACTTCCCGGCCAAAATCCGGTCGATCCGGCCACCAATTGGACCGGGTCTTGTGTCTAAAATCATCTACTCGGCGAGAGCTTTCCATAGACACCAAGAACACCGAAATCCATCGAGCGGTTTGTCCAATTTTTGCCCGGGAAGTTTTAGCCCATTTTGATTTTCGGGCTAGATTTCTCGCAAACCGTGAATCCCACGAGAAAACCGAGAGTACCAGAGCGCTCCACTCGTCGAGAGCTTTGCGGCGACATAAATTTTGAATTTTTCTGACACCGTTTTTCGGTGGGTCCCACGAAACTTTGCAGTGTTTTTCCGAGCATTAAATGAGCTTAGAAAATTTTGAAAAATTTATGTACTAACCCCCGTGTTGTGGGCTTCGTGTAGGTATCCTCAATTAACGGAAATTCGACAGTTGACCAGGTTGTGAATTTCCAGCCAGACAGACCTGTTGCCGGAAAAATCTCCGAATTGGACCGAAGTTTTGGCTACCCCCCCATTGTCAGACGTCCCGAGCGTGTTTCCGAAGTCAGAATCGGCAAAGGTAAACCCGAACCTTGCTTTTTTGTAATTTTCTAGTGCTTAAATATGATTAAAAATCCATAAAATATTCGTGTACTGTAAAATTATGATTCTTTTGCAATAGCCTAGTAATATTGCTAAGGACATGGGCAAAGTTTTAGAATTTTTAGAGCTTGTTTGGGCAATTTTTGCAAAATGATCAATTATAAGGACTAAATTGAAATTTTACATATTGTGATGAATGATTGATTTGATGGGCCCAAGAGGGGCTGTGTGATGTGATTGAGCTGTGGATATATGGATTGTGAATATAGAAGTGCGTTTTGAGCCCTTTTGCAGGTTGGGTAGGTCCTAGGTATAGGGGAGACTCACTGGATTTTCGCACGACTTAGGACGACTTGGTCTTTGCATGAGTTGTATTGAGTCATTTGTATTAAATAATTGTAATGTAATTGTCGTGAGCCGACAACCTTCTTCCTCCGCCTACCGCCACAAAGGACCGTTGTCAAGTCTGTGAGTAAAATATTAATTTTAATTGTAATTTCACTATTATTATATGTTCAAGCATGCCCATGCATCACTTATATGCATATATTTATGTAGTTAAACTCTAGGCACGATTTATGTTGCATTGATAACTGTTAAAGTGCCATGGATGTTGCTGTGGTAATTTGGAGCAGTGTGCGTGCGTTGGCGTGCGTGTGATGTGGTGTGGACTATGGATAGGACGGGTAGTCACGGCTTGAGTTCTTCGCTGTGACCCGATCCTTCGGGGGGTAGTCACGGCTTGAGTTCTTCGCTGGGACCCCCGATTTGGTTTATTAAGCAAAAGTCCGGCTTGAGTTCTTCGCTGGCACCAGGTTGGATTTAAGAGAGCTGTATAGGGGATCAGCTCCCATATATTATGATTGATATCACTGGGTGTGTGAGTGCTCCAAATTACCTTTACGATGTTATGATGTGAAAATGTTGTTGATGTTGCATTTCACTCTACAAGGTGCATTAGTTTTAGATAGTTATAGAGATTATGGTTAAAATTGATATTTTACTCTCTGAGTCGAACGCTCACTCCTGTTCAATATTTTTCCAGGCCACAGGAGGATATTTTTGAGGTTAACCTGCTTCCTTTCCTCGCAGGTTGTTTATCAATGTTTTTGTAATTTTATTAACTCCTAGAATTTCCGCATGTGTTAGAAGTATTTATTTGATTTTGGTCTGTAATATTAATATCATGTTGGACCTGTAAACATATAATGATATGCCTGTTTGATGGATTGGATGAGGGAGCTGAGCTCCCATTTATTTTTATGCTGATGAGTATATGGAGGGTGAGCTGAGCTCCCCAATTGATGATATATTTTGTTTACAGGTCGGGTGAGCCAAAAACTCCCCGTTGAAAGGTCCACTTTATGGCTGGACTCCGTCCGATTGATTTCTTGATATTGGGCCCAAATGGGCCTTAGAGTTGGGTTAAGTGAATAGTTAGGCTTACTACGGGCCTCGGGGGCTTTAGGCTGGCCCAGGTCCTAGTGCCGGTCCGGCCCATAGGTTGGGTCGTGACAAATGTGGTATCAGAGCTTAGGCTCCAGATTCATAGGGAAAAATTGTCTAAGTGTTGGGAAGAGTCTACTAGGAGTCACATGCGAAAAATAGGGTTCCCATTCGTCTTGCATTGTCATCTTTGCTTCTAGTTACTGCTTCATATATTGTGTGTAAATATGAGTCAATAGAGCTGTGTAATGAGTAATTTTGAATTTTGTGGGCTAATGCTGCTGAATTTCAGGAAAATGCGTAGAAGGTGAGAGCCGCCATCGCACTGTAACTGCATGTGCCTGACGAGGTGTCAGCACAAGATGAGGCGCCTGCCCCGAGGAGGCGGGGTAGGAGGCCTAGAGCTGCTCAAGTAGAAGAGCAGCTACCACCAGTTCAGGATCAGTCATTTATGGCACAGGGTCCCATGGACCCCATGGCAGCTACTCTAGCTGGTCTGCAGAGGACCATTGATATGATGGCGCAGTATATGGTCCACCCTCTACAGCAGCAGCAGTCCACCGCACCAAGAGGGGAACCTTACAAACAGATAATAAATTTTAAGAAGTTGGTGCCTGGTACTTATGATGTGTCAGACGATGCATATCGGTTTTTGGATTCCTGCACAGTGCAGAATGTAATTCTGATTGACTGATAGAAGACTTATAGAGTGTATGCAGCATGTCATGGGGCCTATGCCTAGACAATGGATGAATGACTACATATTACCTCGAATGGAGGGTTTGTTGTGGACTCAGTTTGTGGAACTATTCATCAATCAGTTTGTGCCAGAAAGCTATAGGGATCAAAAGCAGTGGGCCTTTGAGGCCTTAAGACAGAATGGCAGGTCTGTAGATGAATATGCTACAGAATTTCTTGAATTGAGCAGATATGCCCCTACAGCAGTAGCTACAGAAACTATGAAGGTGAAGAGATTCCTAAAGGGGCTTGACAGGAGGTATGCGAACCTGGCCATGATGTCTGATCAATCTTTTGATGTGGTGGTTGATCGAGCCAAAAAGATTGAGATTAGCTATGCTGTGGATGACAGCGGAAGAGCAAAGAAAAACAGAGCAGAGGGTTCTACCGGTGTTCCCCAAATGGGTACTCCAGACAGTGGTGGCCAGAGTAATTACAGAGGAAAAAGTAGGAACAAGAAGAGTGGTTTTAGACACAAACCTCGAGGGTCCAGACCTGGATACGGATCCAGCAGTGGTCATAGTTCAGGGTACAGCAGTTCTAGGTCTGGTTCAGGATCTTCCTTAGCACCTTGTGCACAGTGTGGAAGAGGACATTCAGGACCTTGTTTGATGGGTTCAGGAGTATGCTTCAGGTGTGGCCAACCAGGTCACTTTGCTAGAGAATGCCCCGTGTTCAGTGAGCCACAGATGGGGTCACAGGGTTCTGTTGCAAATGTTCCTCGTCAGATGTATCCGGGTGCTTCCAGCATGGCAGTAGTCGGGCCTCACAACAGGCCGAGGACAAGGGGGGCGTGGATTTGGAGGCAGATCGCCAGGTAGAAGTCAAGATCGTGGTTACGCCACTCGGTAGGGGTCAAGCTCGGGTTTTCACCCTGACCCACCAGGATGCTCAAGCTTCAAATGCAGTTGTGGCAGGTATTCTTCTGGTCTGTTCCTATGAGGCTCGTGTTTTGATAGATCCGAGTGCTACGCACTCATTTGTCTCCCCTGTGTTTGCCATAAGGTTGGGTAGAAACCCTACAACCCTAGAATGCCCTTTGTCGGTAGCTACCCCACTTAGTGACAACATAGATGTAGATATGGTTTTTCCGGGTAGCCCAGTAGTGGTGGATGGAAAGATCCTCCCAGCAGACTTGGTTCCTCTACCAGTAATGGATTTTGATGTAATTTTGGGGATGGATTGGTTGGCAACTCATTATGCCACCTTAGACTGTAGGAACAAAAAAGTGTATTTCCACATACCTGGTGTGAAGAGTTTAGCTTTGATGGTGACAGGAGCGTGGCTCCATATAATTTGGTGTCAGCGATTAGCGCTAGAAAAATGTTGAGGCATGGATGCCAAGGGTATTTGGCATTGGTGAGAGATACATCTGTAGAAGGTGTTAGCATGGAAAATGTTCCTGTTGTCAGGGAATTTATGGATGTCTTCCCTGAAAAGCTTCCAGGGTTGCCACCAGAAAGGGAAATAGAGTTCTGCATTGATGTTGTTCCGGGTACAAATCCCATATCAATGCCACCTTACAGGATGGCCCCAGCAGAATTGAAAGAGTTAAAGGAGCAACTACAGGAGCTGTTGGACAAAGGTTTCATACGTCCGAGCACTTCACCCTGGGGTGCTCCTGTGCTATTTGTAAGAAAGAAAGATGGGTCATTGAGGTTGTGTATTGACTACAGACAGCTGAACAAGGTGACTGTGAAGAACAAGTATCCACTTCCTCGGATCGATGATCTGTTTGATCAGCTCCAAGGGGCTAGATTCTTTTCCAAGATAGACCTGCGATCAGGCTACCATCAGTTGAGAATCAGGAATGAGGATGTGTCCAAAACGGCATTCAGGACAAGGTATGGTCACTATGAGTTCTTGGTGATGTCTTTTGGACTCACTAATGCACCAGCAGCCTTCATGGACTTGATGAACAGGGTGTTCAAGCCATTTTTGGACCGTTTTGTCATCGTATTCATAGATGACATTTTGGTATACTCTCAGACCGAGGAAGAACACGTGTGGCACTTGAGGATGGTGTCGACACCATATTTTGGTCGATCCCTAGAATCAATAAAAATTCTTCTTTGAACAGGCTAATCACATTTCCGATCTCTCCTCACAGAGAATTGAATCAATGCTAAGTCCTCACATTCATTAAAACTCAGCCGATCTCTCAAAATCATTTTACCGATCCCTCAAACCCGTTGCCGAATTTCCGGACTCGTCGGGTATATTCCTGATCTCTGTTGATGAATCAAATGAACGGGCACTAGATCTTTTCCTACCAGTTTTATTGCCGACCTCCTTTCCGAAAGTTTAAGAGCTAAAGTTTTGGTTCGATTCCGATCTTAAGTGTTCGAGTTAAATTTTCAGTCAAGTTCTGTTCAGCATTTCTTCCCTACCGATCTCATGTTCAAAGTGCTTTCCATACTTAGATTAATAATCACATTTAGTTTTTGTTTTGCTGTGCTCATACAATCAAATACTCAGACAAACAATGGTTTAAAATTTTCCGATCACAATCATTCATTGAACAAAAGGCATTTCATTTCATGTCATAATTTGTACAAGTTATTCGGCTGGGGGATCACCCCCAGCCTGATCTACATTTGGCTCACTCTCTCTCTCACCCTCAGCTTCATCCTCACTGTCTTCATCATTGCCCTCAGGAGCCACGTCGTCCATCCAAGAAAAGTCTTCTTCTGGGTAACGCTCCTGGAGTGCGGCCAAGAGATCCTTGTGAGCCTTCACATAGGCCTCGGCTATTCCCGTCACCATCTCTTCATCCCTCTCCTTAAGCTCCTTATCCTTCGCCTCGAGTTCCTCTATAAGTTGAGCGACCTGAGAGGCTTCATTGGCGTGGAGCGCCTGGACTTCCTTAAGAGCGCGGTCCCTCTCATCCAAAATACTGCCTTCTCGGCCAATCGGTCTTCATGGAGCTTTGCCCGCCCTCGACACGAGATATATAATCCCGAGCCGATGAGAGCCGGGATCGGAGGGAATCCACTTCCCGGTTCTTCTTCCCGATCTCCTTACCCAAGCGCGAATCCTTTCGGATCATGGTCCGTTCACGGACACTCCACGCTTAAGCTCATGGTCCGAGTCAATATGTCATCGAGACCATTCAGGGATAGCTGTCCCGATCCTCCGAAAAGAAGATGGTAGACCCGTGACTTTGGCGAAATCGAGTTCTCCTTGACACCCGTTATTCCTCAAGCAATCGATCAAGATTGAGCGCCGAGAAGAGGTCCTCCCGTAAGCTTGTAGGCCCCCTTCCCCGCTTGGAACAACCTGCAAGAGTCGGAGGTCGCTCCTCCGATCTAGGAGGAGATCGGGTAGCCGGTGGTCGGCGGACCGAAGGTTGGGGAGGATCACTTTGTATCTCCCTGTGTTCGTGGCCAGGCGTTTGGAGTCGTTCAACGCTTTATCTCCTTTATCTTCCGGGAGATCTCTCTCCTTCTTCCGCTTCCTTGAACCTCACCACCCGCCATACCGCACAAAGAAAAGGTTAGTGAGATCACTAAGGTCGTGAGAATTGAGATATAGAAAATACCGATGCCGAGGTTAGAGAGCGGAAGTTCGCGGTCTTGGCCAGTGAGCAAAACGATCAATGGTGCAAATTTCTAGCCACCGAATCCAAACAAGAATACTTTTAGTGGCAGCCTCACTCTTGAGATCCATCACTATTAAACTTTCCTCTTCGCTCGTGGGTAATATGGTTCGAAGCAAGGGTCCCCGGTACCACCAAATGCAGGGAAGTCCTCAAAGCGGCTCGGATCTTTGCTCCTCACAATGAAGAAACGATTCTTCCAGTTCTTAAGAGACGAGGCAGATCGGAAAAGAGCTCGCAATTAGGCTTCACTGAAAGAACCAAAGGGTCATCGCCCTTTCGGTGAGTTAGCCGTGCAGCTTGGCGAACACTTTAGCCGTAGGTCTGATTCCCTTAGCTCGGCATAGACCTCGGAAAGCTACCAAGATCCGCCACGAGTTGGGGTGAATTTGAACAATGGATGCTCGGTGAAGTTTTAGGACTTCCTTATAGAAATCGTCTAGAGGGAACCTCAGACCGGCCTTTAACTGTTCCTCATATACCATAACCTGCGTTTCTTCAAAGAAGTGATCGACACGAAGGTCGCCATGGCACTTGATTAGCTCGAACGAATCAGGACAAATATTGTATTCTTGAACAAACGACTGCAGAGCGGATTCTCGAAGAACCGACGGAAGCTCGTCTATGGGAAGGGTCTCTCTCCTTGAAGAAGGGCGCGTACGCCTTAATGGTACGACCACCGACTGGAGCAGAGGACCCTAAGGGGTCCAGTTGCGCGCTTGTCGATCGCCTCTTCTTCATCAGACGATGACCAAGAGAACTCAATGGAAGGAGGGCTCGCCGCTCTCTGACCTTCGGCACCGCTCATTTTCAAAAGAAACAAAGGACTTAAACAAAAAAAAAGAAGATCAAAGTCCTTACCAGAGTCTAATCGTCGAGAACCGGAGAAAATGAGAGAACTTCAAGCTATGAGCAGAGACGAAAATGATATGAGTGAACCACTGGCTAACGCTCCCGCCCCTATTGATTCTAGTCCGAGGATTTAATGCTCGCGAGGTTCTAGGCTGCGCATCGATTGGTGGGATGGGACAATTTGTTTTGACACTTTTCTCAAACATCCGAATGTTACGAGATCGGTTAATCGAGATCGGCATAATGAGTTAAAAATTTTAAAATAAGGAATCAGTTAAGTGTCATTCAGGTAAAGAATCAGATCGGACAAATATATCAGAGATCGGAAAATAATCAATAAGATAATAATTGGAGAAACAAGACTTTTATTTCCAAAAAGATCGGATTACATCATTTGGGTGATCTCTAGAGATCTGATTACATTGACAGACTACATCATTTGGGTGATCTCTAGAGATCTGATTACATTGAAAAATTACATCATTTGGACGATCTCTAGAGACCGTGAAAATCCTATCTGAAGAGGCTGATCTAAGGATCAGTTTATAACTTATCACAAGGATACCCCGTGAGATCCATGGATCGGTTTATAACTAATTCCAAGGATACTCCTGTGATCTAAGGATCGGTTTATAATCGATCCCAAGGATATTGCCGACCTAAGCTTAATCCGCTTGGAACACCCAATGTGGATCGAATCATTTCGGAACACTCAATGTGATGAGAAGCCGAATGAACTCGCTTGAGCAACTCGAGATCGGTACAACCAAGCCCGCAATACGGATCGGTCAAATCCAGCCTCTCACCATCGTCAATTAGGACCATCCAATCACCGGATCGTAAATTTTCAATGAGGAATAGGGAATTCCATCTAAGAGGATCAAAACCACGATTGTAGCGGAACTTTCCCGGAAGCTAGAACCAAGAAACAAGGAGAAAGAGAGAAAATCGAATGAAGGAAATGCCACTATCAACGAGGTATATATAGGGGAAAATGGGCATTTAATGTCGAAGGAAACGGTTGACGCTTCAAAATCGAGATGTAATTAATGCTTGGACCGAATCCGATCGATCAAGGGATAAAAGAGATCGGAGATAGGAGATCGCATGAGAGATCGGAATAGGAGCTAGGGGATGGATCGGAAGACAAAAAGAATAAGACAAATTCCAATAACCGGCCGTAATCGAGCCGAGGTAGTTAAAGCGTGGCGACGAGATCTCCACCGCACGCCTAAGAATCGCCCGCAATGCCGACAGTGTGTGGTATGTCATGACATCCAGACATCCCAATCTCCACCGTTGATCTCACTTGTAAGGATGAATCGGAACCCTTGGATCAAAAGAGAAGATGACAATACCAGCTTTTTCACTCTCGGCCTCGATCGTTCGACAAGAGGATTCAAGACCGCCGGATTAAAAGAGGAAAAGGACAAATACTTTGAGAAGTGATCTCACCATTCGCTTTTGATTCTCTTTAATTCCCGAACATCCGATCATGTACTTCAAAATCTCGACCTCCATCTCCTCAAAATGAATCTCGACCTTCATGGGGAGCACCCGATTCCTATAAATACCGCATGAAAAACTGCTCAAGGACGGGAAAAATATAGACAAGAGGTCGCTATTATCGTGGAGGAACTCAAACTTCATTCAGCTTTGTTACTCATTGCTTTGTAGTGATTAAAAGACTTTTGAAACTAGTTTTCGTGAGTGTTTTCTTGAAAAGATTTTGAATCTCGAACTCTACATTTCCAGCTTGTTCATTATCCGGTCATACTCGCCATCTCTCGCTTTTCCTCCTGCTCAAGCTCAACTTCCTTCCACCGGTTCTTACCGTTACCTTTTAGCTAAAGCATCTCTGTTTCACGATTGCACTCAACTCTCAAGCCGATCAATCCGCCATCTTCATCACTATTTACCACCTCATAGTTATTTCAATACATTTGGCTCTCACAGACATCAACTCTCAGCCGATCAATCCGCCATCTTCATCACTATTTACCACCTCACGCTTATTTCAATATATTTGGCTCCTCACTGTAAGAGTTCATATTATCGCTTTATTAAGTATTTGCGTTTACTTTTCGCACTTTCTTTGTTCTCTTTACGCACGCGTTTTCTAAGTTTATTCTAAGCAAAAAATCTCAAAGAACGTTACTCGAATTATCTCTTTAGTGATCGGTCCATCATTTCGTCAATTTTCGTCATTTCGAATACGAGCTTTTAGCTCCTAGTAGCGTGTAAGTGGTCAGCAAAATATAGGTATCTGCAACTTAAGGGCCTCTTTTAAAAGAGAAAGCTTGAATAACACGTCAGAAAATAGCCAAACTATTAGGTCGATGTGAACGGAATTCGCAAGATTCCATGAAGAGGAATAAAACCAAAATAAACTAGATGTAACAGATCGGACATTAATAGGTATGCGTGAAATGACTACATGGAAGGTCAGAAATCAAGTTTAGTATTACCCATTTAGTCATAGGGTATCAAGAAACCTTATCTCCAAAGATTTTTGAATGCCGAAACCTTAGTTTTAGGTTCTTGTGACATGTAGTGAAATTGAAATTGAGATCGCAAAGCCCCTTCCAGCTCCCGCTAATCCGAAAGAGATCGGAGGAGAGTTCTTATCCTGGTCTCACTAAAATTTTAATAAATACTTAATAGAGATTGGAGGAGAGTTCTTATCCGACCTCAATTCAAAATTTTTAATAAATATTTAAAAGAGATCGGAGGAGAGTTCTTATCCGGTCTCCGCTTAAAATTTTAATAAATGCTTAATAGAGATTGGAGGAGAGTTCTTATCCGGTCTCAGCTTAAAATTTTAATAAATACTTAAAAGAGGTCGGAGGAGAGTTCTTATCCGATCTCAAATTAAAATCTCTAATAAATATTTAATAGGGATCGGAAGAGAGTCCTTATCCGATCCCCAACCAAAATTTTAATGAATATCTAAAAGAGGTTCGGAAGAGAGTTCTTATCCGATCTTCTAAATTAAATTTTAAATAAAACATTCCTTTTCAAGTAAAATTAACATGCAAAAGTAATTCACTAAGGTTGTCTCATTTACTTATGTATCTGGGTGATCCTAATCAGTGAAAAATCAAACATTCCTTTTACCAAAAGGACTAACATTCCCATCCGAGCCCTTCTAACTAATTTATAAAGGACGCAAAATTAAATCTACTTACCCTTATTAAGGGACGAGGTGGGGTGCCTAACACCTTCCCCGCCCGTTTACGGACCCCGAACTTAGAATCTCTGTTTTGAAGTGGTTTCATTTTTAATTTAACTTCTCAAATGGTTTTCTTTAGTTTCCCTCAAAACTAAGGTGGTGACTCCTCACTCTTTCCCACTTCGGTGAGTGATCGTCCGGGCGACCGCAAAATCCCATTGCGACAGCTTGGCGACTCCGCTGGGGAGTGGCATCATACCACCTGTCTAGAGGTCCAAAAGTAGGCTTAATTTTTGTCCGATCAAATTATATTTAGAGGAGCTCACTTGGCGATGTCTTATATGCTAATTATTATTGCTACTAACTATTTTGTTTTGCCTGTTCTATCTCCTCACAGTGCTCTTCATTTCAAAGAAAAAGGAAAAGAAAAAATGGAAAAATAAAATCCCCCTGAATTGGGAAGAGGTAAAAGTGTCCCTTCACACACTGAACACTTACACAATATCCTCACCCACTATGGTCCTAACCCGGGCTTTCTTACCATTTTAGGAAAGTAGGAGGGGGTCATGTAGCTGCACGTGGGTTTTACCCGTTAGTATCCGTGAAGGCTTCTGCTCAAATTGAAACTCGTTCTATTTACCGTGATACCCGTGGAATTTTCCCGACAATATCATGGGGGTAGAATGGGGCTCTACTGTTTACAGTAGGGGCAATTTGGGAACCTGTGGCTATTAGAAAAATTAGATCCTGAGCTAAACCGTCACGATAGTTGAAAGCCGTAGTAAACTACCTTATAAGATAGAACTAATCCAAATAGGTAGCGCTTACCCGGTATCAGGAGTCTCCCTATTATAGGACAAAAAGGGACATGTTTACTCTTACCTTGCTCTCTTTTGATTTCCTTTCGTTCATTTTGTGAGGGTAATCTTGAATTCTACTGAAACACCTACACATTTTCCTACTTTGATAAATGTGTACGTGTCACCCTGTCAACAGTATCATTCAAAATTACCCTAATTTGTCTTACTAACGAATCTTCCCGCAGGCATTACCAAACCGAGGGTCTGTAAAAGGATAGGCATCATTTTTTTTTATCATGGCATCCTCGAGTCAGTAGGCAGAAAAGGCTCAGAATGCTAAACTTTGGTCCGGATCAGTTCATAGTCCGCACTTCGCAAAATGATGCTTTCGAGGCGCTCGCTAGCTCGCTACCTTCACCGGATTTGGATAAAATAGAGGTCAAAATGAACAACCTCGAGGGTCCTCTAGTAGATGGAGGTCGCCCCGATCGTGTCAAGGTACGCTTTGAAGAAAAGTACGGAAGGATTGCAACCTTAATGCAAGTCAAGGTCCAAATCCCGCATTAAAAGCCATGTTGTCGGTTTGGAATCCTAAGGCACGAGTATTCTCTTTCAATGACATTGACACGGTCCCCACTATGGAAGAATATCAGCATTGCCGGGGATCCCATACTCTTTGCGTAACCGGATCTACTTACACCTCGAGCATAGATGCACTGAAACTGTTGGCACACATGTTGGGTTTTCCCCGTAAGAAGTAAAGTCCAGAGAAATACCAAAGGGAACATGCATGGATGGTATTGACGACCTTGAGAAGCGGTTAGATCATTACCTCCAAGAGAAACAGTGGGATCAAGCTTCCATGGCACTTGCCTTGGGAATCTATGGTCTGATCCTGTTCCCGGGGCCATTGGGGATCATCACTTGCAGTGCAGCGGAGGTATTTTGGACAAGAGATGCAGGATCAATCCGATACCAGCAATTCTTGCCGAAACCTTGTTAACCCTAACTTATCGCAGCATAACAGGAAAGGGTCCATTAAGTGTTGCCTCGCTATTATACCTCTGGACTATCGGTCACATGTGTCCTGTGGAGACAAAAGGATTGACTTGGTACCTTGACCACCTCCCATTGAGAAGATGACCCGTTAGTGGTCACCAAGAATGAAAAACAAGCATGGAACGGATTTTGAGTTTCAATAGCCATGGTTACCGTTGGAGGAAGTCGTGGACGCCAAGTCAACCCTTCTTGATCGGACAGAGGTATTCACGGTGTCCTCGATTGGGATAACCGGGTACACAAGTTACACTCCGGCATTGGTAATGAGGCAGTTCGGCTCAACACAATCTGTGATCAACATTGAAGAATACCACCAAGGTCACTTCTACCATGAGCTCAAAGAAGAAGAAGGGTTGAAAATGGCTCGCAAGTCCTGGGAAAGCATCACTCTGATAGAGAAATCACCCAAAGGCCCAAGTGCCTCGGGCGATTATCTTAAATGGAGAACTGACAGGGACCGAGAACACTTTACTGTAGAATTCAAGGACGACAACCCTCGCCAAAACGCCCTATTAGAGGAAGCTGACAATCGCCTGGTTGACTCGCTACAAAAGGCAAATACCGAGAACTCACAATTGCAGGAACAAATAAAACAGCTGAAGGACCAACAGCAGAAAATTAAGAGGAGGATAAGAAAGCTCAGGGAAGAGACAAGGGCCGAAAGAATAGGGTTCGAAGAGCAAGAGGTACAGTGGGAAAAGGAAAGAGACTCTCTCCAAGCTGAGGTTAAAGAGATGAAAGGGCAGAATAGTAAGCTTCAGGAAAGGATGAAGTACCAAGAGGTGCTCGTTGAAGAGTATAAACAGGAAAACAAGAAGAAGAAGCTTGAATTAAAAGAACAGGCACTACTCATCAACGATATCTTGAAAGAGTGCGCTAAAGAGAGAAAAGAAAAAGAAAAACAAGCTGCCCTCTATCAAGAACTGAAAGAGAATGTAGATCAGCTGGAGAGAACAATAGCACAGGGAAAACGAGAACTATTACCTGAATCCGAGTACGCTCTGAAAGCATTTGACCCCGCCAAGCAAGAAGAAAGGTTATATGAGTATCTCAGAAAATGTCATCTTATTATAAAGAATCTTCCAGAGCCTAGGCCAATGTAAAAGATACGATGTACAAATTACTCAGTTAATGAAGTGATTTTTGAACCATTGTTTAGTAAAATTTGTGAATGAATAGTATGACTCCCGTAGGAACTTCCTCGCTAGGGTTATGTGAAAAATTGAAATGCGCTATATGGGCAAGTATCATAAATGCGCATTCAATCTCGTCATTCACGGTCAGACTATCGAACGATGCCATGGTAAAGCTGAGGCAATTATCCTTTTTACAGATTTCGACTTGGCTCTCAAATGCCATCAGATCCTTCGCCCGCATCAGACTTTTAGTTTCTCTGCAAAAATTCAAATTTTATTTAAAATTTTCTTTTTATCCCTCACAGGAAATCAATATTGATTCAAACAAGGCAAGTCTGACCAAGCACACGATCCAACCCAAGCGAGTGTACTTAACAAGATCTCGAACGAGGAAGATAATGGAAAATCAGGAGCAAGTACGTAACCTACAGGACAGTCTCCGAGTTGAAGGATCACTTTTCTCAAATTATGAGACTAATGAAGGAAATGTCTCAGAGCAAACCTCGTAACCTAGCCCACCATTACCTCCTCCGCCTCCTACAACAAATGATCCTCGCAAGCTTCAACCTCTTTACCTTCCAGCCTCCCATTCGGACCGACAATCATCACAATCCGGTGACCATAAATAATGACCCACCTTTTTCCTATTACCCATTGCCTCAAATGCCGAGCCTCACCATTCAATCCCGATCCTCCGCTTTACTTCCACCCTCGCCTCCGCTGGAGGAGCATATCATGCGATGGAAGGAGAACATAGGGCGAGAGATAACGAGAAACTATCTCGCCTAGAAGAAAGATCGAGAGCAATAGAGGCTGAACATGTATGGTTCGATCGATGTGTCGCCACCGAGATTGGTGCCGATGTGGTGGTACCACCCAAATTCAAGGTTCCTGGATTTCACAAGTACACCGAAACTCTGATCCTCAGATCCACCGCAACCTACATTGCCAAAATGTCCGCTTTAACTAAGACGATAGACTTCTCATTCACTTCTTTCACGAGCCTCTCCGAGCAGCTCCGAGATGGTGCATACAATTGACAGAGCAAGCTACACTCGGAAGGATTTAGCCGATACCTTTCTAAAGCAATATAAATTCAATTGTGATGCGGCACCCACAAGGAGGGACCTCTGCAACCTGGCAGAAAGACCGGAAAGTTTCAAGCAAGACGCCCAACGATGGAGGGAGAAGGTCGCAGAAGTATATCCTCCAAAGGACCGACAATGAACTTTGCTCCCTATTCATCAAACATTGAAGGCTCCTACTTCAACCTGATGATTGGCAATACCTCCAATAGCTTCTCAGATATCATCCAAGCCGGTGAGAGAATTGAAGCTAATCTGAGAATAGGAAGACTACAGGAGTTGGCTGAAAACCCTGTGAAGAAGCCCGCCAATTTTGGCAAAAAGAAGGAAGGTGATGTACACTCTGTCACCCGTCCAAATAATTACCCCCAATTTCCCCAAAATAACTACCGGCCATATTCCCCCTCTCATGGCCAAACCATCGCCAACATTCCACCTCCTTTCCCTAATTATCCACAACCACGCCCACAATACGCCCCACCTACAAATTTCCAACCAAGACCACCCCCTCTTCCAGCTCAACCACGACCACCACAAAATAACCCGAGACCTCCAAGGAATCCTGATCCACCCCTTCCCCTCCCTCTCAGTGAAATATACCGATACCTTGTCGGTATAAACCAAATCGTACCAGTCCCTTTGGACCCAATCCAGCCGCCGTATCCCAGGTGGTATGATGCCACTGCCCGGTGTGAGTACCATGGAGGGGCACAAGGGCATTCAACCGATAACTGCGGGGCACTCAGAGGGAGAGTGCACGCTTTAATCCGGAACGGGTGGTTGAAGATTGAGGGGAATGGTTCCCTCCCCAATGTCACCTCAAATCCACTGCCCAACCATAATGCGGGTAGTGGTGTAAATATGATTGAGTCCGAGGGAGAAGGATCGACACCGGAAGTGGACAAGTTGGTCCCTTACTTCAAAGAAATTTTTGCCATATCAGTAAGAGAGGGTCACCTTTGCCCCCAGGCAACGGGATTAGAGAAGAATACGGGGTGTCCTTACCATGGAGGGGCAGCTGATCATGAGTCATGAGATTGTGAGGGGTCTGTGCAAGAGGTCCTAACTTATTGTCTTTAAGGTTCTCGAGATGTCGTAAGAGGTCAAAGACTAAGGGGAAGTGAACACCACAAGATACACCGAATACCTCTACCTCCAAACCTAATCACCTTCTCACCCCTGTAGCCTCACCGCCAGAATCTTATCCGAACTCCACTTCAGCTCCCCATTACCAACACTCATGCTGTCCCTTGGAACTATAATTTCCAAATTTTTACTCAGGGAGCGTCAAGCAGCACATCCGCTCCTAGCCTGGCCTCGCCTCCTGCACCACAAAAACCATGTTTTGCTCCTCACGAGCATTTCAGGATGACTTATGATGGACCTACCAGCAACATCACTCCCAAACCAGTTCTCGGCCCGTTATTGCAACAAGATCCTCTCCACTGAACAAGAAGTCGAGTTTATAACTCAAGTGGAAGGTGTTACGAACGAAGAAAGAGAGAAGAGGAAAGGGAAAGTAAAAATGGGAGAGTCACAAAAACACTAAGAGGAGGTTGAGAAAGCAGGAAGCAGAGTCTGAGCATAGAGAAGAGGAGGAGCCGCTCCAAATAATGAAACAGAGCGAGTATGACGTAGTGGAGCATTGAGGAAAACCCCGCCCGAATAACATCAGTATCATTGATCCCGAGCTCTAAGTCCACCGACAAGCCTTACAAAGAATCTCGGATCAAGCCTTTGTGAACCCCGACATTACTCCGGGCGCTTTGAGAAAATAGTAGGACAAATCTGCATCCACTGTAGCCTTTTCTCAAGAAGAGGTAGATCCCGCAGCTTAGGGCACAATAAAGCTCGCATGTAACGGTGAAATGTAAAGGTCAGATAGTGGCCAAGGTCCTCATCGATAACGGATCGCCTCAATGTATCGCTTAGCGCTACCTTGGCTAGATTGCCAGTTGACCAATCAGACATACGTCAAAGTGCTATGGTGGTGAGAGCTTTTGACGGAATAAGGAGAGAGGTGCTGGGGGACATTGACTTGCCTATCCAGGGAGGCCGTGGATCCATTCTGCGAATGCTGTTCCTTCGACTTTGCACCAGAAGATCAAATACATTAAGGACGGCAAAATCATCACAGTAAGGGGCGAAGAGGCCATACTGGTCACCAAGCCGCAATCACTCCCTTATGTGGAAGCAGCCGAAGAGTCATTGGAAAGTTCTTTCCAGGCCCTTGAATTGCAAGATACTGGGAAGGAGGGGGCCATGGCTATGGTGGCCAAAGTAATGTCAAGAAGCGGGTATGAAGAGGGTAAAGGCCTAGGCGCCACATTACAAGGGATTGTCGAGCCTATACCGCCATTCGTAAGATAGGCCGTTGTGGTTTGGGGTATGAGGAGGATGCCTCGTGGATGGGCGATTCGATGAGAAAATGCTTCGGATCGAGATTTGACCGTAAGATGGGAAAGGTGAAAGTAGTCCCGAGAATCACGGAAATCTTCACTAAACCTGGCCATTCTACATCCGACAAGTACGTAAGAATCACCGATGATCCATCCATAGATGTCATCCAACCGGATTCCTTGTATGAGGCCCTAGTTTCGCCAATGGTCAAGAGCAGGAGCTTGACAACCGGACAACGGAGGATATCCTGTACTCAATTTCGAGTAAAGTACCTGGTTATCTACACTTGATCATTTTGTCCATGGTGACAAGTGTAATATCAGAATGGACCTTTTCTTATGGCATTAATATTAATGAATTGATAGCGCATTTTTAATCCAATACTCTTTTTCTTTCCTTTTAATTCCATCCTTATAACATGTTCTATTCTTTATTCCTTCAGACAATTCATCAAATAACACCTAATAATCCAATAGACTCGTGAATCCTCCGTTAATTTTGAAATCCCCATAATCGCCATTACTTCAAGTGATTCGAGGAAGACCTTACAGAGGAAAACAATGAAAAGATGAACCCTCCCTCGTGCCTTGTGAAATGAAACGCGCACAATAAACTTAGGCACGGAAGAAGTAAAAAGGGAACTTAAGGTAGTGGAGAGTGAGGAATTGGGAGATATGATCGGTCTGCTTAAGGAATTTCTCGACGTGTTCTCTTGGAGCTATGATGACATGGTCGGTTTGGACCTCGATAGTAACGCACAAAATTCCTTGATCCTGGGACGATCCCAGAAACAAAAGTTAAGGAGAATGAATCCACACACCGCTAAGGTCTGGATGAAGTCAAGAAACAAGATGACGCCGGGTTCTTAGAAGTGGTCAAATACCCCAATGGGTGGCTAACATCGTCCAGAATGAAGAAAGACGGAGAGTCGTGGTGTGCGTTGACTACCGGGATCTTAATAAAGCTAGTTTGAAAGACGATTTCCTCCCCACATTGATGTGCTAGTTGACAATGCCGCGGTTTGGGCAGATGTTCGTGTATTGATGGGGCATCGTGGTACAATCGATCCCAATGGACGAGGAAGACAAGGATAAAATCGCTTTATCACCCAATGGGGGTATTCGCTATCGTCATGCCATTCGGGTTGAAGAATGCCGGCTACTTACCAAATACAAGAATGGTCACATTATTCCACGATATGATGCATAAAGAAGTGGAGGTGTATGTGGATGATATGATCATCAAATCCCGGAGAGGAGAGCCACGCTCAGTGATAAGGAGAGTGTTTGAAAGGCTCAGAAATATCGCTTGAAGTCAACCCGCTAAGTGCATATTCGAGCTAGATCGGGAAAATTGTTGGGATTCATAGTAAGCGAGAAAGGGATAGAAGTGGACCTGCACAAAGTTCGAGCTATTCAAGAAATGCCGCCCCAAAAACGTAAAGGAGGTGCGCAGCTTTTCGGGAAAGTTGAACTACATTTCGAGGTTTATTTCTAATCTCACCGCCAAAGCCGAGCCTATTTTCAGACATTCCTAAGAACAACCCTACCCAATGGGATTCGGATTGTCAAAAGGCTTTCGAGACAATCAAGCAAGATTTGTCAAATCCACCAAGATTGGTCCCACCGTGACAGAAGGCCTTTAATCCTGCACTGGCACCCAACAAAATTCTATGGGGTGTGTTTTGGGACAGATGATAATTCCTACTAAAAGAGAGGGCCATTTATTACCCGAGAAAGAAGTTCAATGATTGTGAGTCAAGGTACTCCTTCTTAGAAAAGACTTGTCGCGTTAGCATGGACAAAGAAATCGCCTCAAGCACTATATGTTGAATCACAAGACATGGCTTATCTCCGTGATGGATCCTATCGATACGTATTTGAAAGCCCATTCGTGCGGAAGGATAGCCAAGTGGCGTGTTATACTCTCCCAATACGACATAGTCTACATGACCCAAAAGCGTGAAAGGTAGCGTGATTGTCGACCTCCTAGCAAAAACCCTATCCAGATTATGAAGCTCTTAATTTCGAGTTCTCGATGAACATATTAATGAGGTAGATCGCAAAGAAGACGAGCCAACCGATGTATGGGAAATGTATTTTGATGGAGCAATTTATCAGAAATGGAATCGAGTCGCATTTAGTGTCCTGACGAAAACATTTCCCGATAGTCGCTAAATTGGGGTTTGACTGTACCAACAATGTCGCAGAGTATGAAGCTTGTGTAATGGGTCTACATGCCGCTATAGAGATGAAAATCGAAAGTTGGAGGTGTACGGAGACTCGGCCCGATAATCTATCAAGTCAAGGGAGAATGGCAAACTAAGGATCCCAAGTTGATCCCATATCGTAAGTACTTATCGGAGTTGATCAAGAAATTCAAAGAAATCTCTTTCACTCACCGAGTAGAGACAAGAATCAATTTGCCGATGCCTTAGCTACTCTAGTTGTTATGGCTCAAATCGAAGAAGGGCGACGCTTTACATTGAAGATTAAGGTAAGGGATGAGCCACCTATTGCTTCATGATTGAAGAAGAGCCCGACTAAAAGCCTTGGTATCATGACATCCTAGTCATCAGAGAACTGCAGAATTCCTTCGTGGACAAGCAAAATGAAAAGAAGATGATTCTGAGGTTAGCATTAGGTACTTTCCAGTGGAGAAACCCTATACAAAAGAAGCTCCAACGGCGACCATCGAGATGCGTAGATGCAAAAGAAGCAAAGAGAATCCTCTTTGAAACTCATGAGGGAAATTGTGCCACTCACGCCAATGGTCACATGATGACGAAGCAAAACATGCGAAGTGGTTAAATATGGACCACAATCGAAAAGGATTGAATCGAGTAAATCCTCAAGTGCCACAAGTGTCAGATTTACGCAGATCCTATAAATGTGCCACCTCACAAGCCGCTCAATCTCGCCTCACCGTGGCCTTTTGCAATGTGGGGCATAGATGTGATTGGTCCCATCAATCCCAAGGCATCCAATGGGCACAGATTCATCCTTGTAGCCATCGACTATTTCTCCAAGTGGGTCGAGGCGACATCCTATGCTCACATCACGCTAACACGCTTCTCAAATTCTTCAAAAACAATCTCATCTGCCGGGATGGTCTACCGAATGAATTCTTCACTGATAATGCCAAGTAATTGAATGGTCCGAAGTTTCAGGATTTTTGTGACAAATAGAAAATCCGACACCTCAATTCTCCCCATACCGTCCCTGCATGAATGGAGCGGTGGAAGTCGCGAACAAAAACCTCAAGAGAATAATCCGGAAAATGACGGTCACATATAGGGATTGGCATGATATGCTTCCTATGCTCTTCACGCATACCGGACTCCAGAAGAACCTCGACCGGGCAACTCCATACTCACCGGTCTACGGATGGAAGTCAGATTGCCTATTGAGGTTGAAATCCCGCCCCTAAGGATTACGAAGGAATCGTGGATCGATGAGTCGAATGGATCCACCAAGGTTGGATCATTGAATTTCCGGATGAGAAAAGGTTAACAGCAGCATGTCACGGACAATTATACCAGAGAAGAATGGCCAGGGCATTTGATAAAAATGTACGCACACGTGAATTCCAACCCGGGGACCTAGTACTGAAGAAAGTGCTGCTGAACCAAAACGACCCCCGGGGCAAGTGGTCACCAACCTATGAGGGACCCTATGTGGTTAAAAAGACATTTTCCGGAGGAGCCTTGATCTTGACCCACATAGACGGTGAAGAATTCCCGAGACCAGTCAATGCCGACACTGTCAAGAGATACTATGAAAAAAAGGGTAAAGGGTTAAAACCCCAAAGGCCAAAAAAAAAAAAAAAAAAAAAAAAAAAAAAAAAAAAAAAACCTTCTCGGGGTGAAAACCCAAAAGGGCGTCCCAAGAACCAAAGTGGAGAAATAAGGAAGAGGGTATGAAACCGCGAATAGAGAAGAGACCGTTAAGGCATGAGACTCCGGAGAACTCAAATAATGGCGCTTAAAAGACTTCAAAACTAAACATAAGGAATATGTGAGATCTATCTTTATACCTTTTCCTCTCCTTTGAAAGTCTATTCTTTCTAATAAAGTTATACTTCATTCCTTCTGTTGTTATTTTCCCCATGCTATCCTTTCTCTTTGTTTAATGCGCTATTAATTAGTTAAAATTTTTGCCATAAGATTTGAATTTGAAAATTGATAACCTCAATGCATTTTATTATGAGATTTGCAGAAATAGCCTTCAAAAAAAAAAAAAAAAAAACTTCTAGAGGTGAAAACCGAAAGGGCGCTTCAGTCGAATGGACGAAGAGAAAGTGAAAACCTGCAAGGGCGCTCTCCGTAGAGTAAGAAGAAAGTCGGGAATGAAAAAGGGGCATCCGAAAGAATGAGATCATAGGTCAGGTCTTGCAACTCCTCCTCCATTAATCATCCGCCTTCGTTATCTTGTTAAGTACACTTCTTCAGGGAAAGAACTTCATGTGTCAGGGTTAGACTCGCCTTGTAAGTTGGTTTTAATTTCCTGCAATTCCACCATCAACCTCTGGTTCCTTGATCCAAGTTGATTTTAATTTCCTGCAATTCCACCATCAACCTCTGGATCCTTGATCCAAGTTGATTTTAATTTCCTGCAATTTAAATTTCTGTCATCAACCTCTGGTTCCTTGATCCAAGTTGATTTTAATTTCCTGCAATTCCACCATCAACCTCTGGTTCCTTGATCCAAGTTGATTTTAATTTCCTGCAATTTAAATTTCTACTATCAATCTCTGGTTCCTTGATCTAAGTTGATTTTAATTTCATGCAATTCCACCATCAACCTCTGGTTCCTTGATCTAAGTTGATTTTAATTTTAATGCAATTTACATTTCTGTTATCGACCTCTGGTTCCTTGATCTAAGTTGATTTTTAATTTCATGCAATTCCACCATCAACCTCTGGTTCCTTGATCTAAGTTGATTTTAATTTTAATGCAATTTAAATTTCTGCTATCAACCTCTGGTTCCTTGATCCAAGTTGATTTTAATTTCCTGCAATTCCACCATCAACCTCTGGTTCCTTGATCCAAGTTGATTTTAATTTCCTGCAATTTAAATTTCTGCTATCAACCTCTGGTTCCTTGATCCAAGTTGATTTTAATTTCCTGCAATTTACATTTCTGTTATCAACCTCTGGTTCCTTGATCTAAGTTGATTTTAATGTCATGCAATTTACATTCCTGTTATCAACCTCTGGTTCCTTGATCTAAGTTGATTTTAATGTCATGCAATTTACATTCCTGTTATCAACCTCTGGTTTCTAGATCCAAGTTGATTTTAATTTTCTAGGTCATTAACTTAGGTGTGTTTTAGTTCCCTAATTTCAAATACCTAATCGTCCAAAATATGAGTCGGATTCTTTACATAATTCCTATACGGAAATCTTTCCTTTAATAGAAATTATGTAAAGAGGGGCAGCTGTCGACACCATATTTTGGTCGATCCCTAGAATCAATAAAAATTCTTCTTTGAACAGGCTAATCACATTTCCGATCTCTCCTCACAGAGAATTGAATCAATGCTAAGTCCTCACATTCATTAAAACTCAGCCGATCTCTCAAAATCATTTTACCGATCCCTCAAACCCGTTGCCGAATTTCCGGACTCGTCGGGTATATTCCTGATCTCTGTTGATGAATCAAATGAACGGGCACTAGATCTTTTCCTACCAGTTTTATTGCCGACCTCCTTCCGAAAAGTTTAAGAGCTAAAGTTTTGGTTCGATTCCGATCTTAAGTGTTCGAGTTAAATTTTCAGTCAAGTTCTGTTCAGCATTTCTTCCCTACCGATCTCATGTTCAAAGTGCTTTCCATACTTAGATTAATAATCACATTTAGTTTTTGTTTTGCTGTGCTCATACAATCAAATACTCAGACAAACAATGGTTTAAAATTTTCCGATCACAATCATTCATTGAACAAAAGGCATTTCATTTCATGTCATAATTTGTACAAGTTATTCGGCTGGGGGATCACCCCACTGATCTACATTTGATCACTCCCTCTCTCCTCTCACCCTCGGCTTCATCCTCACTGTCTTCATCATTGTCCTCAGGAGCCACATCGGCCATCCAAGAAAAGTCTTCTTCTGGGTAACGCTCCTGGAGTGCGGCCAAGAGATCCTTGTGAGCCTTCACATAGGCCTCGGCTATTCCCGTCACCATCTCTTCATCCCTCTCCTTAAGCTCCTTATCCTTCGCCTCGAGTTCCTCTATAAGTTGAGCGACCTGAGAGGCTTCATTGGCGTGGAGCGCCTGGACTTCCTTAAGAGCGCGGTCCCTCTCATCCAAAATACGGTTCTGTTCGGCCAATCGGTCTTCATGGAGCTTTGCCCGTCCCTCGACCTGAGATATATAATCCCGAGCCGATGAGAGCTGGGATCGGAGGGAATCCACTTCCTGGTTCTTCTTCCCGATCTCCTTACCCAAGCGCTGAATCCTTTCCCGGATCATGGTCTGGTTCACCAGACACTCCACGTTTAAGCTCATGGTCCGAGTCAATATGTCATCGAGACCATTCTGGGATAGCCTGTCCCGATCCTCCGAAAAGAAGATGGTAGACCCCAGGACTTTGGCGAAATCAGAGTTCTCCTTGACACCGTTATTCCTCAAGCAATCGATCAAGATTTGAGCGCCCGAGAAGAGGTCCTCCTAAGCTTGGGTAGGCCCCTTCCCCGCTTGGAACAACCGCAAGAGTCGGAGGTCGCTCCTCCGATCTAGGAGGAGATCGGGTAGCTTCTGGGTCGGCGGACCAAGGTTGGGGAGGATCACTTTGTATCTCCCTGTGTTCGTGGATCGGGCGTTTGAGTCGCTCAACGCTTTATCTCCTTTATCTTCCGAGATCTCTCTCCTTCTTCCGTTTCCTAGAGCCATCGCCACCCGCCATACCTGCACAAAGAAAAGGTTAGTGAGATCACTAAGGTCGTGAGAATTGAGATATAGAAAATACCGATGCCGAGGTTAGAGAGCGGAAGTTCGCGGTCTTGGCCAGTGAGCACCGAACACCCAATGGTGCAGCTCAGGCCACCGAATCCAAACAAGAATACTTTTAGTGGCAGCCTCACTCTTCAGATCCATCACTATCAAACTTTCCTCTTCGCCGTGGTAATATGGTTCGGAAGCAAGGGTCCCTGGTACCACCAGCTGCGGGGGAAGTCCTCAAAGCGGCTCGGATCTTTGCTCCTCACAATGAAGAAACGATTCTTCCAGTTCTTAAGAGACGAGGGCAGATCGGAAAAGAGCCCGCAATTAGGCTTCGCCTAAAAGAACCAGTGGTCATCGTCCTTTCGGTGAGTTAGCCTGGCCTTAGCGAACACTTTAGCCGTAGGTCTGATTCCCTTAGCTCGGCATAGACCTCGGAAAGCTACCAAGATCCGCCACGAGTTGGGGTGAATTTGAACAATGGATGCTCGGTGAAGTTTTAGGACTTCCTTATAGAAATCGTCTAGAGGGAACCTCAGACCGGCCTTTAACTGTTCCTCATATACCATAACCCTGTCGTTCTCTTCAAAGAAGTGATCGACACGAAGGTCGCCATGGCACTTGATTAGCTCGAACGAATCAGGACAAATATTGTATTCTTGAACAAACGACTGCAGAGCGGATTCTCGAAGAACCGACGGAAGCTCGTCTATGGGAAGGGTCTCTCTCCTTGAAGAAGGGCGCGTACGCCTTAATGGTACGACCGCCGACTGGAGCAGGACCCTAAGGGGTCCAGTTGCGCGCTGGTTCGATCGCTCTTCTTCATCAGACGATGACCAAGAGAACTCAATGGAAGGAGGGCTCGCCGCTCTCTGACCTTCGGCACCGCTCATTTTCAAAAGAAACAAAGAACTTAAACAAAAAAAGAAGATCAAAGTCCTTACCAGAGTCTAATCGGCGTCGGAGAAACTGGAGAAAATGAGAGAACTTCGAAGCTATGAGCAGGAGACTGAAAATGAAATGAGAGAACAACTGGCTAACCCTCCCGCCCCTATTTATACTAGTCCGAGCATTTAATGCTCGCGAGGTTCTAGGCAGCGCATCGATTGGTGGGATTGGACAGCTGTTTTGACACTTTTCTCAAACATCCGAATGTTACGAGATCGTTAATCGAGATCGGCATAATGAGTTAAACATTTTAAAATAAGGAATCAGTTAAGTGTCATTCAGGTAAAGAATCAGATCGGACAAATATATCAGAGATCGGAAAATAATCAATAAGATAATAATTGGAGAAACAAGACTTTTATTTCCAAAAAGATCGGATTACATCATTTGGGTGATCTCTAGAGATCTGATTACATTGACAGACTACATCATTTGGGTGATCTCTAGAGATCTGATTACATTGAAAAATTACATCATTTGGACGATCTCTAGAGACCGGTGAAAAATCCTATCCAAGAGGTGATCTAAGGATCGCTTTATAACTTATCCCAAGGATACCCCGGAGATCCATGGATCGCTTTATAACTAATTCCAAGGATACTCCTGTGTGATCTAAGGATCGCTTTATAATCGATCCCAAGGATATTGCCGACGAAGCTTAATCTACCGCTTAACACCCAATGTGGATCATAATCGCCGAACACTCAATGTGATGAGAAGCCGAATGAACTCGCTTGAGCAACTCGAGATCGGTACAACCAAGCCCGCAATACGGATCGGTCAAATCCAGCTTCTCACCATCGTCAATTAGGACCATCCAATCACCGGATCGAATTTTCAATGAGGAATAGGGAATTCCATCTAAGAGGATCAAAACCACGCTTGTAGCCTAACTTTCCCGGAAGGCTAGAACCAAGAAACAAGGAGAAAGAGAGAAAATCGAATGAAGGAAATGCCACTATCAACGGGTATATATAGGGAAAATGGGCATTTAATGTCGAGCGGAAAACGGCGACGCTCAAAATCGAGATGTAATTAATGCTTGGACCGAATCCGCATCGATCAAGGGATAAAAGAGATCGGAGATAGGAGATCGCATGAGAGATCGGAATAGGAGCTAGGGATGGATCGGAAGACAAAAAGAATAAGACAAATTCCAATAACCGCCGCCGTAATCGAGCCGAGGTAGTTAAAGCGTGGCGAGCGATCTCCACCGCACGCCTAAGAATCGCCCGCACGTCGACAGTGCCGTGTGGTATGTCATGACACCTCCAGTACATCCCAATCTCCACCGTTGATCTCACTTGTAAGGATGAATCCGAACCCTTGGATCAAAAGAGAAGATGACAATACCAGCGTTTTCACTCTCACTCGATCGTTCGGACAAGAGGATTCAAGACCGTCGGATTAAAAGAGGAAAAGGACAAATACTTTGAGAAGTGATCTCACCATTCGCTTTGATTCTCTTTAATTCCCGAACATCCGATCATGTACTTCAAAATCGACCCTCCATCTCCTCAAAATGAATCTCGACCCTTCATGGGGAGCACCCGATTCCTATAAATACCGCATGAAAACTGCTCAAGGACGGGAAAAAATATAGACAAGAGGTTGCTATTATCGTGGAGGAACTCAAACTTCATTCGCTTTGTTACTCATTGCTTTGTAGTGATTAAAAGACTTTTGAAACTAGTTTTCGTGGAGTGTTTTCTTGGAAAAGATTTTGAATCTCGGAACTCTACATTTCCAGCTTGTTCATTATCCGGTCATACTCTCCATATCTGCTTTCTTTTCCTCTGCTCAAGCTCAACTTCCTTCCACCGGTTCTTACCGTTACCTTTTAGCTAAAGCATCTCTGGTTTCACGATGCACCTCAACTCTCAAGTGATCAATCCGCCATCTTCATCACTATTTACCACCTCATAGTTATTTCAATACATTTGGCTCCTCACAGACATCAACTCTCGGCCGATCAATCCGCCATCTTCATCACTATTTACCACCTCACGCTTATTTCAATATATTTGGCTCCTCATGTAAGAGTTCATATTATCGCTTTATTAAGTATTTGCGTTTACTTTTCGTGACTTTCTTTGTTCTCTTTACGCACGCGATTTTCTCTAAGTTTATTCTAAGCAAAAATCTCAAAGAACGTTACTCTCGAATTATCTCTTTAGTGATCGGTCCATCATTTCACAATTTTCGTCATTTCGAATACGAGCTTTTAGCTCCTAGTAGCGTGTAAGTGGTCGTGCAAAATATAGGTATCTGCAACTTAAGGGCCTCTTTTAAAAGAGAAAGCTTGAATAACACGTCAGAAAATAGCCAAACTATTAGGTGATGTGAACGGAATTCGCAAGATTCCATGAAGATGAATAAAACCAAAATAAACTATACCTAACAGATCGGACATTAATAGGTATGCGTGAAAAGACTACATGGAAGGTCTGTAAATCAAGATTAGTATTACCCATTTATTCATAGGGTATCAAGAAAACTTATCTCCAGTATTTTTGAATTCCAGAAACCTTAGTTTTAGGTTCTAGTGACATGTAGCTGAAATTGACATTCGGGAGATCGTCAAAGCCCCTTCCGTGCTCCTCGCTAATCCGAAAGAGATCGGAGGAGAGTTCTTATCCGGTCTCTTATTTAAATTTTAATAAATATTTAATAGTTGTTTGAGTAGATTTCTTATCCGACCTCAATTCAAAATTTTTAATAATTATTTAAAAGAGATCGGATGAGAGTTCTTATCCGGTCTCCGCTTAAAATTTTAATAAATGCTTAATAGAGATTGGAGGAGAGTTCTTATCCGGTCTCAGCTTAAAATTTTAATAAATACTTAAAAGAGGTCGGAGGAGAGTTCTTATCCGATCACAAATTAAAATCTCTAATAAATATTTAATAGTGATCGGAAGAGAGTCCTTATCAGATCCCCAATCAAAATTTTAATGAATATCTAAAAGAGGTTCTAAGAGAGTTCTTATCCGATCTTCTAAATTAAATTTTAAATAAAACATTCCTTTTCAAGTAAAATTAACATGCAAAAGTAATTCACTAAGGTTGTCTCATTTACTTATGTATCTGGGTGATCCTAATCAGTGAAAAATCAAACATTCCTTTTACCAAAAGGACTAACATTCCCATCCGAGCCCTTCTAACTAATTTATAAAGGACGCAAAATTAAATCTACTTACCCTTATTAAGGGACGAGGTGGGGTGCCTAACACCTTCCCCGCCCGTTTACGGACCCCGAACTTAGAATCTCTGTTTTGAAGTGGTTTCATTTTTAATTTAACTTCTCAAATGGTTTTCTTTAGTTTCCCTCAAAACTAAGGTGGCGACTCCTCACTCTTTCCCACTTCGGTGAGTGATCGTCCGGGCGACCGCAAAATCCCATTGCGACAGATGGTGTTGCAGACTTTGAGGGAGCACCAGCTATATGCCAAATTTTCAAAATGTGAATTTTGGCTAGAAAGCATCTCATTCTTGGGACACGTGGTTTCAAGAGAAGGTATTCAAGTGGATCCCAAGAAAATTGAGGCTGTAACTGATTGGCTTAGGCCTACAACAGTCACTGAGGTGCGAAGTTTTCTGGGTCTAGCTGGCTACTATAGGCGTTTTGTACAGGATTTTTCCAGGATAGCAGCTCCCCTAACTAAGTTAACCCGGAAGAATGTTCCATTCATTTGGACAGATGACTGTGAGGAGAGTTTCCAAAAGCTTAAGGAGTGTCTAACCACTGCCCCTGTGTTGACACTACCTAAGAGTGGTGAAGGATACACCGTGTATTGTGACACCTCTAGAGTTGGCTTAGGGTGTGTTTTGATGCAGAATGGAAATGTAGTGGCTTATGCTTCAAGACAGCTGAAGAGGCATGAGCAGAACTACCCCACCCATGATTTGGAAATGGCGGCTATAATCTTTGCACTAAAAATCTGGAGACACTACCTGTATGGTGAAGTGTGTGAGATATACACTGACCATAAGAGTTTGAAGTACATCTTCCAACAGAGGGACTTAAACTTGAGACAGAGGAGATGGATGGAGCTTCTGAAAGACTATGATTGCACCATCCAATACCACCCTGGGAAAGCCAATGTAGTAGCAGATGCTTTGAGCAGAAAATCTTCTGGCAGTTTGGTGCACATTTCAGCAGAGAAGAGACCGTTGATTCAGGAAATACATGAGTTGATGGATCAAGGTTTAATCCTAGATCTTTCAGATGAGGGGGTATTGCTGGCTTATTTTTCAGTGAGGCCAGACTTGAGAGACAGAGTCAGAGTTTCCCAGCACAGAGACCAACAATTGATGAAGATCATAGAAAGAGTACAGCAGGGTGAAGGTGGTGAGTTTGGATTTGCCAATGATGGCGCCCTAGTGCAAGGTTCTAGGATATGTGTGCCCGATGTGGACAACCTCAGGAATGAAATCATGCGAGAGGCACACTATACACTGTACAATGTCCACCCAGGTTCCATCAAAATGTACCATGATGTGAAAGATAGCTACTGGTGGAATGGCATGAAGAGAGACATAGCAGAGTTTGTGTCCAAGTGCTTGACTTGTCAGAAGGTGAAGTTTGAACACCAGAGACCGTCTGGGAAGCTGCAGGAGCTCCCTAACCCAGAATGGAAGTGGGAAATGATCATTATGGATTTTGTGACTAGGTTGCCTCGTACCACGCGAGGATATGATTCCATATGGGTAATTGTAGACCGCTTAACCAAATCAGCTCACTTTTTGCCTGTGAAGACTACGTATTCGATGGCACAGTACGCCCGACTCTACATTCGAGAAATAGTCAGATTGCATGGAGTTCCAGCTTCCATAATATCTGACAGAGGGCCCCAGTTCACTTCTCGGTTTTGGAGAAAGTTGCAGGAGGCACTTGGCACACAGTTGAACTTCAGTACGGCCTTCCACCCTCAGGCAGACGGACAGTCCGAAAGGACAATTCAAACGCTGGAAGACATGCTTCGCATGAGTGTTTTGGATTTTGGAGGTCAATGGGATGATCAGCTAGCTTTAGTGGAGTTTGCCTACAACAACAGTTACCATTCCAGCATAGGGATGGCACCCTATGAGGCACTATATGGAAGAAAGTGTAGGTCTCCTCTGTGTTGGACGGAAATGGGAGAAGCGAAGGTGCATGATGTAGACCTAGTGCAGTACACATCAGAGATGGTTCCCTTAATCAGGGAACGATTGAAAACAGCTTTCAGTAGGCAGAAGAGTTATGCAGACCCCAGACGGAGGGATGTGGAGTTTGCAGTAGGCGACTATGTATTTTTGAAGGTTTCTCCAATGAAGGGCGTCATGAGATTTGGAAAGAAGGGCAAGTTGGCACCTTGGTATATTGGACCTTTTGAGGTTACGGATAGAGTTGGAGCAGTTGCCTACCGGTTGGAGCTACCACCCAACCTTTCTCACGTTCATCCCGTATTTCACATCTCCATGCTCAGGAAATACATTCCAGATCCTTCTCATGTACTACAGCCGGAGGTAATAGAGCTAAAGGAGAATTTGACATTTGAGGAGCAACCTGTAGCCATAGTGGACTACCAAGTGAGACAGGTAAGATCAAAACAGATCCCTATGGTTAAGGTCTTGTGGAGGAGTCAGTCAGTGGAAGAGTGCACCTGGGAGTCAGAACGGGATATGCGTAGCAAGTACCCTTATCTGTTCAATGTGTAATCATGTGCTTTATTCTGCCTTGTGTAAAATTTGAGGACGAATTTTCTGTAAGGGGGGAAGAATGTAACACCCCAAAATTTCAAATTTTATTATTTTATGAGCATTTTTGGTATTTTAATTTTATTTAAATTTTAAGAATTTTTTTGAGATTTTTCGGATTTTAAAAATCGGGTTCGATTTTTCGAAAATATAAACTTTGATGATTTTTAAAAATTAATTTAAAGACCACGTGGCAAAACTAAAAATATATTTGGAGTCTACGTATTTTTCTGAGTTTTCTGGAATTTTTTCAGAATTTTTGGACCTTGTTTTCGGTCTCGAGGCAGAGTAAAAATTCAAAATTTTGTATCCTGAATCGGACTGGCCGAATCGAACCGAACCGGATCGGATCGGTCGAATCGGACTGGCTTTTTCTTTTTCTCCCTTCTTCCTCCCGCGCGCGTCTGACCCCTCTCCCTTCTCTCTCTCTTTTCTCTCTCCTCCCTCCTCCCCTTGTCGCGCCGCCGCCTCCCCTGCCTTCCCACCTCGCCGGCGCCCCACCTCGGTCCTCCCCCACGGCCGGCCGCCGCCTGGAACGCCGGAAAACGGCCTCAAAAAGGACGCGCAGCGTGTGTGCAAAGCCTGGACTTCCCGGCCAAAATCCGGCCGATCCGGCCACCAATTGGATCGGGTCTTGTGTCTAAAATCATCTACTCGGCGAGAGCTTTCCATAGACACCAAGAACACCGAAATCCATCGAGCGGTTTGTCCAATTTTTGCCCGGGAAGTTTTAGCCCATTTTGACTTTCGGGCTAGATTTCTCTCAAACCGTGAATCCCACGAGAAAACCGAGAGTACCAGCGCGCTCCACTCGTCGAGAGCTTCGCGGCGACATAAATTTCGAATTTTTCCGTCACCGTTTTTCGGTGGGTCCCACGGAACTTCGCAGTATTTTTCCGAGCATTAAATGAGCTTAGAAAATTCTGAAAAATTTATGTACTAACCCCCGTATTGTGGGCTTCGTGTAGGTATCCTCGATTCGAGGAAATTCGAGCTGATTGGCCAGTGAATTTCCGCTGCATGCACTGCACTGGAAAAGTCTCCAAATTGGACCGAAGTTTTGGCTACCCCCCCCATTGTCAGACATCCCAAGCGTGTTCCCGAAGTCGGAATCGGTAAAGGTAAACCCGAACCTTGCTTTTTTGTAATTTTATATTGCTTAAATAGGATTAAAAATCCATAAAATATTCGTGGCAGCTCAGAAAATTATGATTCTTTTTGCAATAGCCTAGTAATATTGCTAAGGACCGCGGGGCAAAGTTTTAGAATTTTTAGAGCTTGTTTGGGCAATTTTTGCAAAAATGATCAATTATAAGGACTAAATTGAAATTTTACATATTGTGATGAATGATTGATTTGATGGGCCCAGGAGGGGCTGTGTGATGTGATTGAGTTGTGAATATATGGATTGTGAATATATAAGTGCGTTTTGAGCCCTTTTGCATGTTGGGTAGGTCCTAGGTATAGGGGAAACTCTGCCGGATTTTCGGCACGACTTAGGACGTATTTGGTCTTTTCTTGATTTGTATTGAGTCATTTGTATTAAATAATTATAATGTAATTGTCAGGTGAGCCGAGACAGCCTTCTTCCTCCGCCCAGCCGCCACAGTGACCGTTGTCAAGTCTGTGAGTAAAATATTAATTTTAATTGTAATTTCACTATTATTATATGTTCAAGCATGCCCATGCATCACTTATATGCATATATTTATGTAGTTAAACTCTAGGCATGATTTATGTTGCATTGATAACTGTTAAAGTGCCATGGATGTTGTTGTGGTAATTTGGAGCAGTGTGCGTGCGTTGGCGTGCGTGTGATGTGGTGTGGACTATGGATAGGACGGGTAGTCACGGCTTGAGTTCTTCGCTGGGACCCGATCCTTCGGGGGGTAGTCACGGCTTGAGTTCTTACTGGACCCCGATTTGGTTTATTAAGCGAAAGTCCGGCTTGAGTTCTTCGCTGGCACCAAGTTGGATTTAAGAGAGCTGTATAGGGGATCAGCTCCCATATATTATGATTGATATCACTGGGTGTGTGAGTGCTCCAAATTACCTTTACGATGTTATGATGTGAAAATGTTGTTGATGTTGCATTTCACTCTACAGGGTGCATTAGTTTTAGATAGTTATAGAGATTATGGTTAAAATTGATATTTTACTCTCTGAGTCGAACGCTCACTCCTGTTCAATATTTTTCCAGGCCACAGGAGGATATTTTTGAGGTTAACCTGCTTCCTTTCCTCGCAGGTTGTTTATCAATGTTTGTGTAATTTTATTAACTCCTAGAATTTCCGCATGTGTTAGAAGTATTTATTTGATTTTGGTCTGTAATATTAATATCATGTTGGACCTGTAAACATATAATGATATGCCTGTTTGATGGATTTGATGAGTGAGCTGAGCTCCCATTTATTTTTATGCTGATGAGTATGTGGAGGGTGAGTTGAGCTCCCCAATTGATGATATATTTTGTTTACAGGTCGGGTGAGCCAAAAACTCCCCGTTGAAAGGTCCACTTTATGGCTGGACTCCGTCCGGTTGATTTCTTGATATTGGGCCCAAATGGGCTTAGAGTTGGGTTAAGTGAATAGTTAGGCTTACTACGGGCCTCGGGGGCTTTAGGCTGGCCCAGGTCCTAGTGCCGGTCCGGCCCATAGGTTGGGTCGTGACAAAGAGTCTCCACTTCATCGGTCTACTCTTCTCTGATAGAGTGCCTTCCTGCTCTATTGGGTCTGTTAGGAGAATCACTGATCACCGTTTCCATAATATCACTTGTTATAGATTTGGGGAGCCTAAAGTGCCTAAGGAGAATATTTTTTGATGGGCCTTATGAAAAAACACACTTATGGGCTTGACACCATATCTAACCCAAAACTTTAAGGCAATGGGTCTATGGGTCATTCCACTTATAGGTCTCTCACTCATCCCATTTCGATGTGAAAATTTTATACTTGCATATTCCCAACACTCTTCATATTAAAAAGAAAGTTTATAACCTCATCGTATGTTGCTAAAATGTATGAAGTTTCCCACATATTTTCACATCAAGAAGAAATGCTAAATTTAACAGCAATAAATTTTACTATCAAATGTATAAAATTTATCGTCATCATAAATTTATGGAAGTAATATATGAATTGCTGTATGTTGCTTTTATAAAATTGTAGCCGTAGATATTTTATAACGAAATTGTGGTTGCTGTAAAAAAACAAAGTTATTAGCAGCAACAATTATTATTGTTAAAATTTTTTATCGATAACAATAATTATTACGATATTTTTTTATGTGCTATTAATAGTAATTGTTTATTTTATTGCTATATGTTAACTTTATATACAGCAAAATTAATGTTGTAAAATTTTTACTGTTAATTCTAATATTTGTTATAGTGATGGCAAAGTGCAAATACAATAGAAAATATATATAAAAGCTAATCATTTAATCTTAATTAAAAACCATTAATCCATATTACATAAAATTTAAACAGAAGGGATAGCAGTATATTATTTTTTGTGTCTAGAATTTTAGATATATTTTTCATGGATCCGAATTATGATCCGATCCGAAAGTTTAGTGCTGCGACTCGATTGGGATAAAAAGTGAGATCTGTGGTGGTAGCAGAGGGTACAGGCCGATAGGGTGTGTGTCACACCTTACCTCTCTGTAGGATATGACATGATCCCATAGTATGCGCGCTTAATGAATTACCAAACTCCGCCTACCGATAATCTATTAAATATACTATAAAGAATTTTAAACAAACCAAATTTATTTTTAGTTAAGGAATAAATTAAGTATTTTTTAAAAAAAACCAAGAATATTTTTGCAAAAAATCCGCGTGGTGACGGCGGTAATTTCAATAAACCAAATTTTCAACACCTCTTAAAATTCAAGCTGTAATAAATAGAAGATAAAAATTTAACTCAATCAAAACTCAACTAATTTCTTTTTATTCATTCAACATTGAGAAAATAACATCATTTCATTTATAACTTTACAACTCAAAAGATAGTTAATTACAAAATTTACAAACTACAAAATTACTAAAATATTATTACAATTCATTTTGTACAACTGCTCAATTGTCTTTTACATACATATAGTTCAAATTTACATCCAAAATACAATCTATAAGGGTATAACTATGATATACCTGAAGACAATCCAAAACCCAGCTTCTAGTAGCTCACTCAACAACTTTATCCTTTCCTTTACCTGTGACAGTATAAAACAGCTATCGTTAAGTAATGCTACTCAGTGCTGCACAACATTTAATTTGAAAACCCATTATGAAACACAATTTATAAAGTCATGACAAAGTATATGGAATCAAGAAATCCAAATAACAATTTTCAATCATTTACAAAGCATTGATTTTCAATCACATGTTATTAAAGCATTCACAATTCAATAATGTTGCCAACAATCACACAATTTAAGCCATGACACAAAATTTCCAATCAATGCCACGTTGTGCATCACAACAAAGTAATCTATAACCTCACTAATCGTAATTAATAAGGGAGGTGGCTAGCTAGTAATATGAGTACTCATCCAAACTCAGCCTCAACTAGCAAGCCAGAGAGGGAGGTAACATAATCACATATCATACCCCAATTAGCCGTTACTAATGGGGATTACCGTTAGGGATTGTCATGTCAATTATGGTTTCAAAATAACTTTTAAAAGATTCCCATTCAAATAATCACATTTGCAAAATCAAATAGTCACATTTCATTCATCACAAATCCCCATACAGGGGTGACAACACATCAAGTTATCAAAACACTTCCAAAATGCATTCAAACCGGCTCATCCCCTTGCTACAATGAAACTAAATAGCCAACATTCACCTTTCCATAATTATAAATTCATTTCAAGAATTGAGATTGCTCAAGATAGTAAAATCAAGTCATAAATGCAAGAATAAATCATAATTGACTTGTAAAATTTCATTTACATCATTTGCAATTTTTAAACAAAAATGAGACTAAGTTGTGCATAAACCTTCTTTCAATTCTTTCTTCTTGTCTTAGTTCTTCCCTTTGTTGCAATGTAATCCGCAAGTATATGGGTCGTACCAAGTAATAAAGTGATAGGTGAAGTATCGTTCCCACGAGGATTTACCGTTTGAGTACCAAACTATGAATGCAGCGATTATTTGGGCTTATGATTGGTGAATAAATGGTGAATATAAATGAGTAAAGTAAATTAATAAATCTAATTAGAATGGGTAAACAGTAAGCAAATAAATTCTAAATCTAGGTGCAATTGAACTAAATTAATAACGAGTAATTTGAAGTAAAGTCTAATTATGATAAAAATAATTTCAGAGTTGGGGGTTTATGCATAAATTAATTGGAATTTGTCTTGGGTATTCCAATTTTAAGGGAAAATAGAGTTTAAAGGTGATTGATTCTAAATTCCTTTGATATCTTTTTCAAGTAAACCAAAGTGTGTTTTAAAATAACCAAACCTACTTTCGTACTATATTTAATTAATTTAAAACCCATTAAGTTTTGTAACCAATCATTAATTCCTCTTAAAACCCTAGTTTATTTCTAAATCCAAGTGATTTTAAGTTTCAATCCTTGATTATCTATCAATGATCTTCACCTTTCGGTCCTTCAACCAAAGATTAATACAATACCCAATGGGTACCAACATTAGGCAAGTAAATCAAGCACACAAGGAAAGAATCAAAACTCATATTTATATAAAATATGGAAATAACCAGTCTAGATCCATAAATTAATCTAAAACATGTTTTCCAACTCTAAAATCCAGAGAGTTTACTCACTCATGTTGGTATTTATAAGAGAAATTGATGGAAAAGTAAAGAAAAACATGATAAGATGAATAAAAATAGAAAAACCCAGGTAGAAGAACCCAAAACTCTGATTTCTAGAGCTTCCAGAGATGGTTGCAGTAGCTCCTCTTCCTCAAAGATGATGGCATCCTCCTCCCTCTCTATATTTGTAAATTTTCTTTCCTTTTGTTTCTTATTCTTTCCTCTTGTGGCAAAAACTAGAAAATGATCCTTTTATATGGTCCCAAAAGTTGCCCTAAAAATAGATAAGAGCTAAGGAGTGGATAGGAAAATGAGGTGTAGAAATATCCAAGTCAGCAGAGTTATTCACGTTTTGGGCAGTCTGCTTAGGGTGCTGCTTACCCTAAGTAGCTTCTTTAGCAATTTTTGGCCTGTGGTTGCACTGTCTACTTAAGGTTAAGTAGTCCCTCAGCAAGTCTCAGCAAGTTTAAAATAAAATGAGTTTTTTTACTCATGCTTGACTTTCAGCTTGACCTGTGTTGCACTTTAAGCACTGCTGCTTACGCTAAGCAGGATCTCAAGTAGGATCTTAAGCAATTCTCGGTAGGTTTTGGGATGAAAGCTTGAATGTGTAGGATTTAAGCTGTGCTTGACTTGCGGCTCACCCAGGCTTAAGGTTAAGCAATATGACATACCCTGAGTAGCATCATAAGTATAGTCTCAAGCAAATTTCGGCTAACTTGATCTTTCAAAGCTTGATTTTTTCAACTTTTCCTCCATGCTTAGGGAACTCTAAATTTCTTCAAATCACTTTCTAATGCACTCATTGACCCTCAATTTGCCACTAAAACCTATTAAAAATAATAAAATTACAAAAATCAAATATAAAGTAACTAAAGTTAACAAATAAGCTAAAATAAAGCTAAAAACATAAAATATACTAAAATATAAGGGCAAAATGGATGCAAAACTACCCTAAAATGCCTATATGAAATAAGTGCAACAAATTCCCCCAAACTCAAACATTTGCTTGTACTCAAGCAAATTAAAAACAATTAATGCAATTTGGGGTACCTTACCTTAAATTCATAAAAATTACTTATCCAAACTCTCAAGCTTACTTTTAGCCACCAACAAACCATATACCCACTTTCAAGGTACAAAGAATTCAATCCTTACCAAAGTTATCATTGATTAGCCTTGGATCAATTATCCATATCATTAAGCCCAAACCAATCAATCACAAAGAATAATCATGCCTAAATAGACTATAGAGCAATCCATAAACTAAAGTGTCTCAAATAATGATGGAAGTAAATGAATGGATGAATGATACCCCAATCCCAAACGCAATTCTCCTATTCCAATCTCCACTAATGTAGCAAAATACTATCAAAAGATCAAAAAGAATTTCAAGGGTTGTAACAAGGCTAAGGGGGTGATAATGTGGCTAACAAGGAAAGGATAAAGGTAAGAAAGCATGAGAATAATCAAATTATTAAAAGGTCAAGACACACAACTCTTTTTTTTTTTACCAAATGGGAGAAGGAACTTTACAACTATTTACCAATGCTAGCATATAATTTGAAAGCTTTTGGAGGGACTACATAAATAACATTGACTTTGAATTACAATTGTCTCTTTTAATTCACTCCCAAACTCATTTCTTTGTGTACTTGGGTGTTAAATTACTTTACATACCATAATTGAATTTGCTAGCATTTTTACTTTAGTCACTTCTCTCAACTAATTATTATATATACATATTATTTTTTCTTTTTCTTTTCTCTCTTTTTTTTTTTTAGTGTATCTATCACTCAAAGAATTATTCTCATGAAGGATAGGTAAGTGTTTGGGTTTATGGCTAGGCATTAATGTGGGTTCCAAAGAAATAAAAGGGATAAATGTAGGCTCCAATTGGTTCCAAAGGGAAATTTTCAAGTGAGGTTAGCTAAGGCTAAAATATGGGTTTAAAATTCAAAGAATGCCTAGATTATTTCTTTCTCAAGTGCATGCTATGATTTTGCCTTGAAAGGTTTAGGAGGATTGTTCTAGGATTGGTGAGACATCAATTAGCTACTTCTTACCCTAGAGTTTTCTCTAGGCACTCAAACTCAATGCAATTGATTGGGTGGCCCTTGGCTAAAAGGATATAAACTAAGGCAAGAATCTAATAACCTTGCACCTATCCAGAACTTTCAATCCATCAAACCCTTCTAAAAGTAAGCTCAATTGCTCTTCAAAGCAATTCTCAGTCCTCTAAGGACAAGGTAAAAATTTATTTTTATGATATGCATGATTCTAAAATGAATGCATAAATCAAATTAAAACTAAGTGTAACCTATATAAAAACTATATGAAAGTGTAAGTGTATGAGTATAGACATGTGTGTGGTATAAGTATAAGTGTATGGATTAACTATGAATAAATGAATGAAATGCAATAAATGAATGAATGAAACTTTAAAAAAAAATTTGCAAAAATTTGGCCCTCACCCCCAAACTGAAATGGGACATTGTCTTCAATGTCTAAAATGAATGTAAAGATAGGTAAAATTGAGCGAACTAATTAATTAATGAAATATATACAATTGGGAATTAAATCAATATATGCTCAAGAATTCCAAAATTAAGCTCAAAATAATATTAACAATGAAACTTTAGAGAGAAAAATGTGAGAAAGTGTCGCAAATGTATGAATTTACAATACTTAAGAAGGTGCTTAAGATGTTACTTAACCTGTTGCTTAGGGTTAAGCAAGGTTTGCATAAGGTTAAGCAAGATCTTAAGCATAGTAACATGCTAAAAATATAAAGAATTGCAAGTGATCCAGTAACTCATGATGAAATTAAACAGATTTGGCTAAAGGTAAACTGTGTCACTCATCAATATCCACAAAATTAGAACTAAATAAAAAATTAAGTGCAAAGATAATGTGCAGTGTAATGAAATAAGAGCATTCATAAAATAACTATATGCACAGTTGTAAAATAAGATAAAATAAAATAAAGTTTGAAATATGTAAAGTGCAAGCACAGCTACAAAATAAAGGAAACCACAACTGTTACCATAGTTTGAAATTTAACAGACAAATTACAAAATGAAACCCAAGACATAAACAAACACAGAAATAAAAACTAAGTCTGGAACAAAGCCTAAGCTATTGTTAAACTAAAGAAACTGCTGCTACTGCTATGCTGTTAAGGCTTTGCTGCTGCTGATGGGTCCAAGGGTGGCACAGGGGTTGCTGCATTAGGTTCTGCAGGGGCTTTATGGTGATATGAAGCTTCAGAGGCAGCCTCCAAGTTTTCAGTGAGGTCCTTCATTTGCTGGAGCATGTCTTGGCCCTAATGATATAAATTGTTGAAAGATTGGGCCAATTTGTTGTAGAGCTCCAACATTTGAATTTCCTGCTGCTTTTGCTTCTTTTTAAGAGACAAAAATCTCTTTTTAAGCCTCTTTTCTAGCTTCTTCTGCTATTTGACCTGTTGCTGACCCTGAATATCAATTTTAACTTCTAAACCCTTCAAGGTTTCAAGAATTTCTGTGGTTTCAAATGGAGGAACAGATGGTTGGGCAGTGAAGCTGGCTTTGGATTCTAAGGATCTTAAAAGGGACAGAATTTCTGATGGAAACTGCTGTTCAGTAGCTATTTGAGGTGCTTGCATAGGTTTTGTTGGTGCATAAGCACTTGGTGCTGCAGAACCACTAGTATCACCATGCTGCTGTAACAATACATAAGTGTGCCCTTTCTTGTCACAAAGATCCATGTGAAGCAATATTGTGCTGTCTAAAAATGACTCACCAGAAACTGGCACAAGCTTATTTAAACTAGCATCAAAGCCAAAAGAATTAGCTATGATAGTTATATAACCTCCAAAAACTATGCTACCTGTGGTGTGCCTTATGACAGTTTAGTGCCAATCAGTAGCTAAGAAGTAGGCTGACCTAACTGGTTTTCTCTCCTTCATACACCACAAGAAAAATAAGTCTCCAGCACCCACAATGATATTACTGTGCCCTCTGCCTAAGACAGTGTAAGAGATAAATCTATGAAGATATTTCAACACAGGATCCACTATCCTAGTTGCCTTTGCTGTCCTCTGCCTATTATATCCTCCATAAGGAGCAATTTCCTTCCAAAATTTAACAGGATCATAGATGGTTTGTTTCCACTCAATGTTGTTATATCCAACATCCTGAAAACCAAAGATTGCACTCATAGAGCCCATATCTAACTCTCTATCAATACCAGCACATCTGAAGCAAATTACATCTCTATGGCCAAGGACAGTAGGTTTGAAATTCAACCTTAGGGAACTGAAAAACTCCAAAGTCAATTCCTTATACACTGGTTCCCTAATCCTAGCAAACTCAATCCAATTGACAGCATCTAAATAAGCAAATACATAATCATAAATTCCTAATTCTCTTAAAATTTGCTCATCCATATATTTATTTGCTGAAATGGGCTTAGAGGCTAAAGTCTCATATGCATTTTTCATATCTATGTCTTTGAAAGGCCAAGGTAATGGAGAAGTTACCTCCTCTATGTCATCAATAGATGCTGAAGGTGCTGCTGAAACGCTGGCAGGCTGAGAAGATGTCAAGGGTGACTGAAATGAAGGAATTGGAGCAACTGGTGATGGAATTGATGATGCTGACCTTGTTCTCTTACTAACTGGCTCTGAGGAAAACCTAGGTGAAGATTGTAAGTCCATGGGGATAGGGGATGACCCTTTCCTTTTCGCAACAAAGGCTTTCTTTGTTCTACCTGCAGCCATTTTGGTTTTGGTTTTAGGTTTGGCTTGTGTTGGCGTAGGCTGAGGCATTGGTTCTTGAACTTGGGTTTCGGTAGTGGGTGTTTCTATTGGGGTTTCGATGGCAGGGGCTAGGATGGGGGTTTCTATAACGGCTTCATGTTGTGTTGTGACAGGTGTCGACGGAATGAGGGAGGGTGTTTGGTCTTGAGGTAGTAGTGGTGAAGGTGGTGGTGGAGATTATAGTGGTGGTGGTGGGCTCGGTGGTGATTGTGGTGGTGGTGGCGGGCTTGGATTGAGGTTAGGGTTAGCATTAGCAGAAGGTGAAGAAGGATTTTCCATTTTCAAATTAGCAAAAGCTTTGGATTTTTAGGGTTTGTGGGTAGACCAAACCTTGGTTCTCACCATTAAAAAGTAGAAATAATCTCTTTAACTTTAGGATTTAGGGTAAACACTAGTGGCTTGAGGTAATGCTTAAGGTTAAGCATGGATTGCAAAGGGTACAGCTTAGGGTAAGCACATAGCAATTGCTAAACTAAAGAGTCTAGAAATGCTTAGGGTTAAGCATGAATTTACTGAGGGTTAAATAGGATTTGCATAGGGTACAGCTTAGGTTAAGCAACATCATCAGCAAATTTTGACAAGTTTTGGGAAAAATTGTGAGTTCACTTACCAACAATAGTCCAAATGCTATGAAATACTATCATGACCCTCAGCAATTATCAAATACACATAAACAACATAAAATTGAAGAATTTAAGCTCATCATCTCTCAAAAACTTATCAAGCATAGTACAAGCATGTGGGAATTGAGAGACAAATAGTTTAAATTAGGCACAAATTGCTTTCCCATAAACCAATCTGAAAGGGGTGGTGCCAATGGGAGTTTTAAAAGCTGTCCTATAGGCCTAAAGAGCATCATGTAACTTGAATGACCAATCTTTCCTTGAACTGTTCACCGTTTTCTCAAGAATCCTTTTCAACTCTCTATTTAAAATCTCTACTTGACCACTAATTTATGGATGGTAGGGTGTTACAACCTTATGCTTAACTCCATATTTTTGTAATAATTTCTCAAATTGATGGTTGCAAAAATGAGAACTTCCATTACTTATAATGGCACGTGGAGTTCCAAATCTTGTAAAAATGAACTTCTTAATGAATTTAACCACAACTCTAACATCATTAGTTGGAGATGGTATAGCTTCAACCCATTTTCTCACATAATCTACTCCAACCAAGATGTACTTGTGTCCAAAGGATGATGGAAAGGGTCCCATAAAGGGAATGCCCCACACATCAAATAGTTCCACTTCCAATTCTCATCTCTTTTTGAGATATTGCCTTGTAGACCCTTATTTTGTGATGAGTATGTGCATTGAGGCCGTGGGAAACCCAATGATGAAAAATTATATGACTGTAAGATGTAATTGGAGGCATGGAGCTAAATTATTAATTCCGTGGCATGATCTTGAAAAAATAAAAAATAATAATAAAGTTTTGGGGAAATTAATTTAATTAAATTTAAATAAAATTTTATTTTGTTTAAATTTAATATGGGTAGTTCTTAAATGGATCTAATTAAGTTTAATTAGGCTCTATGGGCCTAAGAAAGCTTAGTTAGGAATTTTAAATGAGAACCATTTAATTATTTTCTAAAAATTAAAATAACAAAATATCTCTCTCCTCCTTGGCCCCACTCTCTTCCTCACTCCCTATTGGTGTCTTCTATTTTTTCCTGTCTTCCTATTGGTTGAAACACCTCACCCATATCCCAGTCTTATTCGAATTCTGCAATCGTAGTTGTTTAAGTCATCTAAACTTTATCACCTTAAGACTCTAAATCCTACCACACCTCTTCCTCATTCCCTATTGGTGCCTTCCATTTTTTCCTGTCTTCCTATTGGTTGAAACACCTCACCTATATCCCAGTCTTATTCGAATTCTGCAATCGTAGTTGTTTAAGTCATCTAAACTTTATCACCCTAAGACTCCAAATCCTACCACACCTCTTCCTCATTCCCTATTGGTGCCTTCCATTTTTTCTTGTCTTCCTATTGGTTGAAACACCTCACCCATATCCCAGTCTTATTCGACTCGCAATTGTAGTTGTTTAAGTCATCTAAACTTTATCATCCTAAGACTCCAAACCCTATCACACCTCTCTCCCAAAACCCTATAAATACCCTACTAGAGAAGGGAAGAAGGGATGATGGGAGGAAAGAGAAAGAGAAAATTCAGAGCTATAAGAAATTTAGAGATATTCAAGACTTTTTGAGTTCTTCCTTATTTTTTTTTTCTTCAAGAAGATTTTCATACAAGATTTCTGGAAGGTCAGTTTTTATTGTTTTCTTTTCAAGATCTATGTCACATAATATTTTAATTCTATGCTCTTTGTCTTCAATTTATTTTATATGGTCATATAGATCATGTAATCATGTTTAATTTGAGGGGATACACAACTCTGCACATGTTTAGTTTCTGTCTCTCGTACTTTTATTATTTTTCTTTGTTTTCTTTATTTTTTATTGCAAACAAAAATTGGTAAGTAGCCCTAAGGCAAGTACCAAATAGGGCATTTGCGCGGAGCTTATATGGAGCTAAACGGGAGTAAGCCAGGGATATCATTGCCATACTAGAAGAGAAGACCCTTTTTTAAGGGTAGCTTGCCCCAATGGCAACTGCATTTACCAACAAGTAAGTAACTCTAAACTTATCGAATAACCATTGGCATGAAATTGTAGTAATAATAGAACTTTTATTTGGTAAATTAAAATTAACTTTGTTTTTAATTTAACTGACTTTTGCATGTAATTAATATAAATAAATACTTTGTAAATTAAAATTAATCTTATTTGTAAATTAAACTAACATTGGCATGTAAATAAATTTAATTTAATACTTGGTAATTATAAAATAAATTTGCATGTTAGAAATCTTTATTAGGATGTGATTGTTTGGGCCTTATGTGATATTAGAATAAATTACACATGTAAATAATTAACTTAGTTTAATTATCCTTAGGGTAACTTGGTGAAAATTAATTAATTATGTTAAATAGAAACGTAGGGTTATTTGAAATTGAATTTGTTTGTAAATTAAATTCTCAATAATAAATTAATTTTAGTCATCTGGTAAATATCACTTAAATAATTAGCAACCCCATAGATAGGAATTACTTGTGCATGAAAATTGTGTGAAACAACAATCCTTTTGTGAATTACTTGCGTGTGTAGGATTAGAATTGCATTTTTAGGATAAAGTTTAATAAAGGAATAATAAACAAGACTTCTAGAAATATTAGTAGAGGACTGGCACTCAAATTAATGAGGTTAGACCAGGCGTAAGGGGTGCCTAACACCTTCCCCTTACGTACCCACTATCCCGAACCTAGACATTGGGCTATGGTAATGACAGTTATGGAAACTCTGCAAGGAGTAAGTTGCCATCCATGACCCTCGGATGAAACACTAAATATGTCCCGGTTATTACCCGGGTGGCGACTCCTGTCTATCTATGCCTTCGTGGCATAAAACCTTAGTACCGTGGTAGTGTTATGGGAAGACGGTACTTACCAGTGGTTTGATTCTATTAGGATTGTATGAAGTGCATGTCTAGGAAATGCTGTCTAAGGAGGTGGTACTTAAGTGAGACCATTGTGACTCCACCATCTTTCTTGGGCATTACCTGGTGCATTTTATATAATTTTAATGGATGATATTTCGCCTCACGCCCCACCCCCACAGTTTGGCGACTCCACTAGGGACTAAATGGATAGTTACTCCAACATGTTTCTATTAGTATAATATTATTCCTTTGTTAAACTTTTTTGCATTGCACTACATTATCACACGGATCACCCTTACCCTTTTACCCTCGTTAGTACTAGCCAAGGAGACCATGGTTCTACTCGAGCTATGACGAATTGGTGAATGCTAGCACCCCATGCCCGTACCTTCGAGTATATAAAAGAGCCACAGCTCCGGCCGTTGTGCTTAATGGACAAGCTCTCGCATGGGTGACCCTTTTCCTACCCAATAAAGCCCATGAGCCATAGATTTCAACCCTAGGTACCCCGTAGATTTTTGTTGTGCTGGATTCGTATCCTTACTGTTCAAACCATAAGTTCTAGTGGTAGTTGAGATGAACCTAGGCCTATGCATAAACCCAATGTGTGTATAGGCTCAAGTCTATTTTAAAACCCATGTTAAGCAAGAGGATGCTTACTTATGGTTAAACTTTAAGGATACAAATCATTTGTTTATAGAGGAAAGGTCGTCCTGGACCACCTCCTGTTGGTGCGTCTAGTGTACCATAGCTTAGGATAGAATTTTTTTCTTACCCTACACGTGAGAGTTGAAGGTATAAGGGGGCGAAGATTCAGTTCTGGAGACATTCTTTTCGGTTTGTCATTTAGTCTTTGGTCCGATTTTAGTTCAGTTTATACAGTTCGGTTTTGGTCGTATTAGTACGGTTCGGTTTTGGCTTTGTAAAGGCAAAGGTAAAAATGAAAGTGCATATTCATGCATTCATGCATTGCATTTGTACATAGCATAAGATGTTAAAACCTTGTATTTTTTTTTCTCTTGTAGTAAACATAGCTTTAGAACACATCAAGAAGACTTCTAATCAGGTCACTTGGGTTAGGGAGGGAAAGAGATTAGTAAGAGTTACACCTGCACAAGCTAAAATGGAAGACACTAAGGCCATGTTTAGACAGATGCTTGAAGAAGCTTTGAATGCCAAGATGGCTGAGCTTAAAGGAAAAATCCTAGCCAACTTTGAGAAGAAGTTAGAGATGGGTGGGCCTAGTGCTATTCAGGTGAAAAGGCCTGAAGAAGAGACTAGTAAAAAGAAGGCCTTTGATAACGTTTGGGATGAAGAAGATTATCTCCAAGACAAGGCCAAAAAGAAAGAAAAGGGGACAAGTGAGGAGATTAGAGTTATTCGAGATGATGGAAAACTTGTGCCGTGTGAAAAAGCAAGTCTGAATTTATGAATGGGGTCAATTAGATGCAGATGACTTTGACATCCAGTTGGATGGAAATCTACCTGAAAAATTCAAGATGCCTGATTTGGCTAAATTCGATGGTACTGGTGACCCAAAAACCCACCTCAGGTCTTATCTTATAGTCATGAAAACAACTAGTTTGACTAAGAACCAAGTCACTCAATTCTTTTCTATGTCACTAGAAGGGGTTGCATCTTCATGGTATCATGGGCTAGAAGCCACTGTGAGAAAAGATTGGGAGGAGCTAGTTAGGAGATTTGTGCAACAATACTCCTATAATACAGCTTTAGATGTTACCCTGAGAGACTTAGAGACCACTAGGCAAAAACCAAATGAAACCTTTTCAGAGTATCTATTGAGATGGAGGAAAAAGGCCATGAAGATGACCAATAGGCCTGCTGAAAAGGATCAAGTGCGATTGGTAGTGAAAAGTTTGCATCCTAGTTATTATGAGAAACTTTGTTATTATCCCTTGGCTACCTTTGAACAGCTATATGATGCTGGGGTATTAGTGGAGGATGTATTGAACAATGAAAAGAAGAGTTATCAGCCCAAGAGGGGAGGATACCAGTCAGCTAGCAACATTACTGGGGAAAACAGAGTCATTGAGATTCAAACCGTGTCCCGCACCCCTAGAAAGTTCTCTCAATTCAACCAACCTCTATCTAAAATCTTCGAGCGACTCAAAGCTCGGGGTCTCCTCCAACCCTTGGCACCTAGACCACCACCAAACCCACTGCCACCCAATTACAATGCTAACCTATATTGCCAATTCCATCAAACTCATGGCCATGACACTGATAGATGTTTTTGGCTAAAACACGAAGTTCAGGACCTGATCGATGCTAAGAAAATAGCTGACCCAGAAAATCGACCCAACACATGCACCAATCCAATGCCCAACCATAATGTTCCACCTCCACCAAGACTTTACATGATTTCCACCACCTCAATTGATCCTGACCAAATTCTCAACCTTATCCAACCTATCCAAAAGCTTGATGAACCTCGATCTGTAATGGCAATTGATATTTGGGATAGTTCCAGTGATGAGGAAGGTTTGTTAGATGTTTGGGTTGACTCTGACGGAGAGGAAAAGAGTAGGGTGAGCCACATCACCAAGAGTGATAGATATTATCCTGATCCACCCATGGAGAAGGACAACGTGAGAGGGAAAGCCAAGGTGTTGGCTGAAGAGGACACAGATGAAGAGGATGATCAGTTCCTTAGGCAATTGAAAAGGACTCAAAGAAGCGTAACGGTCTAGGAATTGCTATTGGCATCGAAAAACATAGAATCAGATCGACCAAGGCCCTGAGTGTACTCAAGGTCTCTACAAAGATAACTCCAGAAGAGATTGCCAAAGTTGTGCTTATAGAAGATGGGGGTCATATTACTTTCTCTGATCATGATCTCCTAGCTGAGGGGAGAAACCATAGCAGGGCTCTGTTTGTGACCGCTGAGGTTGGAGGGTGGAAAGTGCCTTGTGTGATGATAGATGATGGGTCAGCCATCAATGTATGCCCTCTGAAGATTTTGCCAAAATTAGGAATTTCTATGTCTGAACTAACTGGTTCTGATCTGGTTATCAGGGCCTATGATGATTCAAAGAGAAACGTGATAGGGGTATTCAAGACTATGGTTAAGGTGGGGCCTATAGAAACTGAAGTTGAGTTCACTGTGCTAGACATCCCCATGACATTCTCCTTACTATTGGGTAGAATCTGGTTCCATCCCTTAGGTGGAGTCCCCTCTACACTCCACCAAAAGATCAAGATCCCGCACCAAGATGGTATAATCATCGTCAATGCTGAAAGAGATGGGGAAGTAGCTATGCTGCAAGTGGATGGTTCGGTACCACTATTGTCTGGTTTCCAAGTTGCTGGGATCTATGGAGACTGGATGGACCCCAGGGTGGCCACTATGATGAAAGAGATGAAGTTTTTTCCTGGCATGGGTCTGGGAAAACGAGCTAATGGCTTAGTGACTTTTCCAGAAATAAAAGGGCAGATCACTAGATATGGGTTGGGCTATCAGCCAACTGAAGATAAAGAGGGACTTAAGCCCACCAAGTTTATCAGGGAGGGCGCAATTGCATGGACTGATGACCAAGAGCTGCCGCATGTTGAGGAATTAGAACAAGAGGTCAGTGCCATCAAGTTAAGGTCTGCATGGAAGCCAAGCACTTAGACCTACACCCCTAAGTTTGAGTCTGTCTTTTGTAATGGTCACAGTAGTGATACTGATATTGTTATTTCTGATGTACTTGATGACGATTTTGAGGCAAAGTTAAATAATATGACTAGTCCTTTTGCTTACTTGTTTGATGTTCATCCTAATGGCTACACGCATGGCATTCATAATCATTTAGAATCTGTTTCTGTTAATGAATTAAAATCAATCTCTATTAATTTGGGTACACCAGATGATCCTAAAGACATTAAGTTAGCTAAAGATTTAACCCAAAAAGAAAGAGATAAATTTATAGCCGTATTAATAAAGTACCAAGAAGCATTTGCCTGGTTTTATAAAGATATGCCGGGAATTGATCGAGACATAGTACAACACAAGATCCCCACAGACCCTAACATGAGGCCAGTAAAACAAAAGAAGCGTCGGCTTAGGCCAGAATGGGAAGAAAAGATAGCTCAAGAGGTGAAAAAGCTCATTGAGGCTGATTTCATTGAAATAATTGAGTATCCTGAGTGGTTAGCCAACATTGTGCCAGTCCCCAAGAAGGATGGGCGAGTTCGGATGTGTGTAGATTATAGGGACCTGAATAAGGCTACTCCTAAGGATGATTTCCCATTGCCTCACATCGATGTGCTTATTGACAGTGCTGCTTGCATGGCCATGTACTCTTTCATGGATGGTTTTTCGGGAAATAATCAGATCCTCATGGATTTGATAGATAAAGCAAAGACAGCTTTTATCACTGAATGGGGGACTTATTGTTATAAGGTCATGCCTTTTGGGCTAAAAAATGCTGGTGCGACTTATCAGAGAATGGCTACTATGTTATTTCATGACATGATGCACAAAGAAGTTGAAGTATATGTGGATAACATGGTAGTAAAATCCCCAACTAGGAAGAGACATTTTGAGGCATTAGAGAAGTTCTTTCAGAGGGTCATCAAGTATAAATTGAGACTGAACCCTAGCAAGTATGTGTTTGGGGTCGCTTCAGGCAAGTTGTTAGGGCATATGATTAGTAGAAAAGGGATTGAGGTTGACCCAGATAAGGTGAAGGCAATCCAGGAGATGCCAGCCCCGAGAACAGAAAAAGAGATTAGAGGTTTCTTAGGAAAATCACAGTACATCAGTAGGTTCATAGCTAGGCTCACAACTACCTGTGAACCAATTTTTAAGCTACTAAGAAAGAATCAGCCAGTGGTGTGGAATGAGCAATGTCAAGAGGCATTTGAAAAGATAAAGTAGTACCTGAGCAATCCACCAATTTTGTCACCACCCATCCCTGACATCCCTTTAATCCTCTACCTATCAGTGGAAAACATGGCCCTGGGGGCAATGTTGGCACAAGAAGTAGAGAATCTGGAGAGAGCCATCTATTACATTAGTAAGAAACTCCTTGCTTATGAGGAGAATTATTCACTAATAGAAAAAACTTGTCTAGCTGTAGTATGGGCAACTAAGAAGTTAAGGCACTACTTTCAGACCCATCGAGTTATTGTAGTATCCCGGATGGATCCTTTAAAGTACCTATTTGAAGTACCGACGCTAGTTGGAAAATTGGCCAAATGGTTGGTCCTACTGTCTGAATTTGATATTGTGTATAAGACTCGAAAAACCATCAAAGGGCGTGTAGTGGTCGAATTTCTTTCTGAAAATCCAGTTAATGAAGAGGAAGAAGTCGAAACAACCTTCCCGGATGAGAGTCTCAAGCTAGTAGAGGTCTAGCCATGAAAAATGTACTTTGATGGGGCCATGAATAAAAGTGGAGCCGGTATAGGGGTAGTTTTGGAAGCACCGAATGGAGAACAATTGTTAATGTCAAAAAGGCTATGTTTTCCAACCACTAATAATATTGCAGAATATGAGGCTTGCATTTGTGGCCTAGAGGCATTAATAGCTGTTGGGGCTAAAAAAGTAGAGGTGTTTGGAGATTCAATGCTAGTAGTTTCCCATATTAAAGGTGAATGGGAATTGAAAGAAGAAAAGTTGAGGCCATACCTGGAGTATGCTAAGAAACTATTATTTAGCTTTGAGGAAGTGACAATGAAGCACATGCCTAGAGCTCAGAACCAGATGGCTGATGCTCTAGCCACGCTGGCATCCTTATGGGAGAAGGGTGATCAGAAGTTGACCTAGCCAGTTATCCTGATGAGGAGTAGAATCCTATGCTATGAAGGGTTAATAATAGCACATTTAGATCTAGAAGATGAGTTGAAATGGTATGAGGACATAAGAAGATATTTAGAGGTAAGAGAATACCCACAGTCAGCCAATAGTAGGGATAGAGCTACAATTCGTAGATTAGCCACTCAGTTCACTTTGGCTTGGGGGCAACTCTACAAAAGGTTCTTCGAAGGACTATTGCTCTTGTGTGTGACAAAAAAGCAGTCTGAGCAGATAATGGAGGAAGTACATGCAAGAGTGTGTGGTCCTCACATGAATGGAAGGGTATTAGCGAGCAAAATTTTAAGATTGGGCTATTACTGGTCTACCATGGATACCGACTGCGCTAAATTTGTGAAAAGATGCCATGAGTGCCAAATTCATGGAAATTTGAATCACCTACTGTCCAGTGAACTCTACAGTATGACTTGACCGTGGCCATTCTCAATATGGGGCATAGACATTATTGGGAAGATTTCTCCCACGGCTTCTAATGGCCATAGATTTATCATTGTGGCAATTGACTATTTCACCAAGTGGGTTGAAGCTGAATCTTATAAAGTAGTAGGGGCCAAGCAGATAAGTAAGTTTGTGCGAAAGAACTTGATTTGTAGGTTTGGGGTACCCCATGAGATAGTATCAGATAACGGCAGCCAGTTCAAAGGTGATTTCTTAGAATTAATTACCGAATTCAAGATTAAGCATCACAAGTCTTCACTGTACAGGCCACAGACTAATGGAGCAGTAGAAGCAGCAAATAAGAATGTGAAAACCATTTTGAGAAAAATGGTTAAAACTTATAAGGATTGGCCTGAGAAGCTCCCTTATGCTCTTTGGGGTTATCGCACTACTACAAGAACATCCACAGGGGAAACTCCATTCTCTTTAGTGTATGGGACTGAAGCAGTGCTACCCATTGAGTTAGAGGTCAAATCCTTGAGAGTGATACTAGAAGCTAAGATTCCGGAAAATGAGTGGGCCCAGAAAAGATATGAAGAACTAGCTTTGATTGATGAGAAGAGGATGCGAGCCTTGTATCATATGCAGGCTTATCAAAGAAAGATAGCAAGGGCCTTTAATAAGAAGGTGAAGCCAAGAAAGATCAAAGAGGGAGACATGGTTTTGAAACAAGCTCGGCCCATCCCTTTTGATCCAAGAGGAAAGTTCAAGCCAAATTGGGATGGTCCATACATAGTCAAAAAGATCTTGTCAGGAGGTGCTGTAAGAATATCAGACCTGGATGGGAATGAATTTCAAGAACCTGTCAACTTAGACAAGCTCAAACGGTACTTTGTGTGAGATAGGCCCGCTAGGCTGTAAACTTACAAAAGATGGTCTAGGCAAAAAAAAAAAATGCTAGATTGAAAACTTGCGAAAGGCGGTCTAGGCAAAAGGAGAGATGAGAGAATATCTGGATGGAAAACCTGAAAAGGTCATTCAGCAGGTTATAAAGCTTATTTCTAACTTTGGAAGGTTAGAAATTTGGCAAAACCTAATGTAAGAGGGAGTAATGGTATACCTGAATAAATAAAGAATTTTTTTATTGTATTAACTAGGAATGAATTTTATTTAATTATGATCGCGAATGTTTGTGCCTTGAGGGATACATCAAATGATTAAGTAATTGAACTGCATTGTTTTGATTTAATCTATGCCTTCTAAAAAAAAAAAAAAGTGGAGCTTGCTAGGTGAAAAACCTGAAAGGGCCGCTTAGGCAAAAGTTAGAGCAAGCCCGTTGAGATGAAAATCCAAAAGGACATTTTAGGCAAAAGTTAGGGCATAGAGAATGGAGTTCATGAAAGATAAATGAGTCAAGATAGAAACCATGGGGGGAGAGAAGAAAAAAAGAAAAATCAGAGAGAAATTATATTGTGACCTTAAGGAAGTCTTTTTTGGTGAACAATTCTTCTAAAAAACTTTGAGGCTATAAGAAAGTTTTTGCAAAAAGAGATCCCCCAGAGGACTAAGTTTTTTTTTAGAATCTTTAGTAAAATCAGCATGCCCATGATAGGAAGTAGCATACAGGAAACATAAAAATCAGAGAGAATTTTGAGACCCAATCATTCAAAATTTTTCAAATCATGACAGATATTTTTTGGTAAGTCCTTAGACGTTGTTTAGGGCGTATGACATAGTTGTGTAAGGCATAGAAGAACGTGCATCAACATGTCACCTGTGGGTGTGTAAGGCGTAGAATAACATGCATCACCACAGTTTCAATTGTCGAACTACGAGGGCGTTTGATTCTTCCTCAGGATAGCGAGGGGGATACGTAGGTAGTTTAGGACCGCGGTCCTAAATACGAACCCACAACATTTCATGATAGATATTTTTTGGTAAGTCCTTAGACATTGCTTAGGGCATATGGCATAGTTGTGTAAGGCGTAGAAGAACACGCATTAACATGTCACCTGTAGGTGTGTAAGGCGTAGAAGAACATGCATCACCACAGTTTCAAGTGTCGAACTACGAGTGGGTCTGATTCTTCTTCAGGATAATGAGGGGGATACGTAGGTAGTTTAGGACTGCGGTCCTAAATACGAATCCACAACATTTCAAATCACATAGTTATCACTGTTATGAGACAGTAGCTAGTCTCATGACGCAGAGTGTATTGACAGAGCAAGATACACTCATTTTTCACATGACACAGTTATTACTGTTATGAGACCGTAGCTAGTCTCATAACATAGAGTATGTCGACCGAGCAAGATATACTTGATTCTCATAGCCAATGTTTTATAGTTATTAGAAATTTGAGTTTCACTTTGACGAAACTTGAGCAATGCTTTCGCATTGATTTCAACTTTCGCCAAAGTGGGGGGCAAACTGTAGACCCTTATTTTGTGATGAGTATGTGCATTGAGGCCGTGGGAAACCCAATGATGAAAAATTATATGACTGTAAGATGTAATTGGAGGCATGGAGCTGAATTATTAATTCCGTGGCATGATCTTGAAAAAATAAAAAATAATAATAAAGTTTTGGGGAAATTAATTTAATTAAATTTAAATAAAATTTTATTTTATTTAAATTTAATATGGGTAGTTCTTAAATGGATCTAATTAAGTTTAATTAGGCTCTATGGGCCTAAGAAAGCCTAGTTAGGAATTTTAAATGGGACCCATTTAATTATTTTCTAAAAATTAAAATAACAAAATATCTCTCTCCTCCTTGGCCCCACTCTCTTCCTCACTCCCTATTGGTGCCTTCTATTTTTTCCGGTCTTCCTATTGGTTGAAACACCTCACCCATATCCCAGTCTTATTCGAATTCTGCAATCGTAGTTGTTTAAGTCATCTAAACTTTATCATCCTAAGACTCCAAATCCTACCACACCTCTTCCTCATTCCCTATAGGTGCCTTTCATTTTTTCCTGTCTTCCTATTGGTTGAAGCACCTCACCCATATCCCAGTCATATTCGAATTCTGCAATCGTAGTTGTTTAAGTCATCTAAACTTTATCACCCTAAGACTCCAAATCCTACCACACCTCTTCCTCATTCCCTATTGGTGCCTTCCATTTTTTCTTGTCTTCTTATTGGTTGAAACACCTCACCCATATCCCAGTCTTATTCGAATTCTGCAATTGTTGTTGTTTAAGTCATCTAAACTTTATCATCCTAAGACTCCAAACCCTATCACACCTCTCTCCCAAAACCCTATAAATACCCTACTAGAGAAGGGAAGAAGGGATGATGGGAGGAAAGAGAAAGAGAAAATTCAGAGCTATAAGAAATTTAGAGATATTCAAGACTCTTTGAGTTCTTCCTTATTTTTTTTTCTTTAAGAAGATTTTCATACAAGATTTCTGGAAGGTCAGTTTTTATTGTTTTCTTTTCAAGATCTATGCCACACAATATTTTAATTCTATGCTCTTTGTCTTCAATTTATTTTATATGTTTATATAGATCATGTAATCATGTTTAATTTGAGGGGATACACAACTCTGCACATGTTTAGTTTATGTCTCTCGTACTTTTATTATTTTTCTTTGTTTTCTTTATTTTTTATTACAAACAAAAATTGGTAAGTAGCCCTAAGGTAAGTACCAAATAGGGCATTTGCGCGGAGCTTATATGGAGCTAAACGGGAGTAAGCCAGGGATATCATTGCCATACTAGAAGAGAAGACCCTTTTTTAAGGGTAGCTTGCCCCAATGGCAACTGCATTTACCAACAAGTAAGTAACTCTAAACTTATCGAATAACCATTGGCATGAAATTGTAGTAATAATAGAACTTTTATTTGGTAAATTAAAATTAACTTTGTTTTTAATTTAACTGACTTTTGCATGTAATTAATATAAATAAATACTTTGTAAATTAAAATTAATCTTGTTTATAAATTAAACTAACATTGGCATGTAAATAAATTTAATTTAATACTTGGTAATTGTAAAATAAATTTGCATGTTAGAAATCTTTATTAGGATGTGATTGTTTGGGCCTTATGTGATATTGGAATAAATTACACATGTAAATAATTAACTTAGTTTAATTATCTTTAGGGTAACTTGGTGAAAATTAATTAATTATGTTAAATAGAAACGTAGGGTTATTTGAAATTGAATTTGTTTGTAAATTAAATTCTCAATAATAAATTAATTTTAGTCATCTGGTAAATATCACTTAAATAATTAGCAACCCCATAGATAGGAATTACTTGAGCATGAAAATTGTGTGTAAACAACAATCCTTTTGTGAATTACTTGCATGTGTAGAATTAGAATTGCATTTTTAGGATAAAGTTTAATAAAGGAATAATAAACAAGACTTCTAGAAACATTAGTAGAGGACTGGCACTCAAATTAACGAGGTTAGACCAGGTGTAAGGGGTGCCTAACACCTTCCCCTTACGTACCCACTATCCCGAACCTAGATATTGGGCTATGGTAATGACGATTGTGGAAACTCTGCAAGGAGTAAGTTGCCATCCATAACCCTCGGATGAAACACTAAATATGTCCCGGTTATTACCCGGGTAGCGACTCCTGTCTATCTATGCCTTCGTGGCATAAATCCTTAGTACTGTGGTAGTGTTATGGGAAGAAGGTACTTACCAGTGGTTTGATTCTATTAGGATTGTATGAAGTGCATGTCTAGGAAATGCTGTCTAAGGAGGTGGTACTTAAGTGAGACCATTGTGACTCCACCATCTTTCCTGGGCATTACCTGGTGCATTTTATATAATTTTAATGGATGATATTTCGCCTTACGCCCCACCCCCACATGCCTATCCTTTGACACCTATCACATGCATTTACAAACTTTCTTACATCTCTAAATTTATGTGGCCAAAAGAATCCTACTTGAAGAACTCTTTCTACAGTTTTTGTAACACTCATATGACCCCCATAAGGTGAAGAATGACAATCTCTAATGACATCCCCTATCTTTTCATCAGCTAAATATCTCCTACTCAGCCCATCTCCACACCTCTTAAACAAAAATGGCTCTTCCCAATCATAATCCCTCACAGTAAAAAGAAATTTCTTCTTTTACTGCTATATCAGATTAGGTGGAAGGATTCCACACACTAAATAGTTCACAAAATCTACATACCAGGGGATCTTTGCACTAATGGTTGCCAACAGCTGCTCATTAGGAAAATAATCATCTATTGGAAACTCTTTCCCTAAATTATCTCCTTGTTCTTACCTCAATCTAAATAAATGATCCACTACTACATTTTCAACTCCTTTCTTGTCCTTAATTTCCAAATCAAACTCTTGAAGGAGTAATACCCACCTTATCAACCTAGGTTTAGCCACTTTTTTCTAAAGAAGATACTTAATAGCTGCATGATCTATGTATACTATTACCTTAGACCCCACAAGATAGGACCTGAATTTATCTACTGCAAATACCACTACAAAAAACTCTTTCTCTGTAGTAGAAAAATTTATTTGAGCATCATCTAAGGTCCTACTTGCATAATAGATTGCATACACCTTCTTTTCTTTCCTTTGTCCTAAAACAGCCCTAATGGCATAGTCACTAGCATCACATATCAATTCAAAAGGTAATGACCAATCAAGTGGCTGCATAATAGGAGCAGATATCAAAGCTTCCTTTATCCTACAAAAAGCATTCATACAATTTGTATCAAAATGAAATTCCACATCTTCACTCAATAAATCAGTAAGAGGTTTAGAAATCTTAGAAAAATCCTTGATGAATCTCCTGTAAAATCCAGCATGCCCCAGGAAACTCCTCACTCCTTTCGTAGATGTTAGGGGTGGCATTTTCTCAATAATTTCTACCTTTACTTTGTCCACCTCAATTCCTCTGTTTGACACAAGATGTCCCAAAACAATTCCTTCTTGTACCATAAAATGGCACTTTTCCCATTTCAAAACTAAATTAAACTCTTCATATCTCTGTAAAACTTTAGACAAGTTAGATAAGCATTCATCAAAAGATTTACCATACACAGAAAAATCATCCATGAAAGCTTCTATAATATCCTCAATGAAATCAGAAAATATGGACATCATACATCTCTGAAATGTAGTTGGGGCATTACATAATCCAAATGGCATCCTTCGATATGCAAAGGTACCATAGGGACATGTGAAGGTGGTTTTATCCTGATCATCTGGGTGAATAGGGATCTGAAAGAACCCTAAATAGCCATCCAAATAACAAAAATAAGAATGATGAGCTAATCTCTCAAGCATCTGATCTATAAATGGTAATGGAAAATGGTCCTTTCTAGTTGTATTGTTTAACTTCCTATAGTCTATACACATTCTCCATCCAGTTATAGTCCTAGTAGGTATTAGTTCATCATTTTCATTTTTTACTACTATGATGCCCCCTTTTTTCGGTACGACATGAACTGGACTTACCCAATTACTATCAGAGATAGGGTAAATGATACTGCATCAAGCAATTTTAAGATCTCTTTTTTCACTACCTCTTTCATATTTGGATTCAATCTTCTTTGTGACTCTCTAGAGGCTTTGTGATCATTTTCTAATAAAATTCTATGCATGCACACAAAAGTATGTATTCCTTTAATTTCATCAATGATATAACCAATTATCCTTCTATGCTCTCTAAGAACTCTTAATAAATTTTCAACTTCACAATCATTCAATTTAGCACTAACAATCACAGGATATGTAGAATTTTGACCTAGAAAAGTATACCTGAGATTTGTTAGAAGAGGTTTTAACTCTACCTTCGGTGCTTCACTTATTTCAAGCATTGGTGGTGAAGTTATGTGTAACACCCTTACTGTAGCAATTCCGTACATTCTATTATTTCGGAGACCGGTGTCGGTTCAGACAGCTAGAACATTTAGAAAAATATTTAGACTAGAGTGAGGAGTCATAAATAACTCAAATAATAGTAAAAAAAATTTAGAAAAAATTTTAGAAATAAAATACAACCAAGTTAAATGAGCTGGTGCCCTAGCGATGGGTAACCCAGTGGGAAGTTGCGATCCTCGCAAGTAGGAGCCCTAAACCCGAGAGAAAATTCATGAAATAATTTTTAGGACTCCAGAGAAGAGTCAATTAGGTTTCAATGGCATTAGAATGCCAAGAAAATATTTAGAAAAATTTTTAGAACGGTACAGACGATTTTGGCTCGATAAGCCAAATAGAGGGCATTTTGGTCATTTCATCTTCAGAGATGATTTTTGACCAACTTGTCCAGTTAAATAAATAATTATTATGACATAAAATATGAATAAATATTGCTAAAAATTTAATTAAAAATGAGTAGAAAAGAAAAGGAAAGAAAATGAAGGAAATTTGGAATTATGACATCACATGATGTCATTAGGGAGCTCTCCACTAATCACAACTTAACAAAATTGCTTAAGGGATAAAAAATAAATAAAGATGAGATAAAAAGAAAAAAAAATCTGCATATTCTTCACCATGGGCAGCTGAACCAAAGGGAAAAAGAGAGAGAGAGAGAGGAGAGAAACCACCATTGAAGCACCCTTTCAAGCTCATGTTCTACCACCAAACCACCTCAAAACCCTAGCTTCCCTTCATAAAAACTCATCCTCACACCTAGAGCAAGCTTTGGACAGCAAAAAGAAAGGAAGAAAGTGAAGTTTTGAAGTCTTGGAAAGTGACTAAGTCAAGATTAGTGCTACTTTCTTCCATATTCTTTTAGTAAACTTAAATTTGAGCATGAAAATGGAAAGAATTACAAGAAAAAAATTGAGAAATTATTCATGTTTGATGGAAGAAGAATTTTAGTCAGCATGTGTATCTATGGGAATTGATGAATTTAAATAAAATAAAATGTGTTTATTGGAGTTGCTTAGTAGGTATTTGTGATTGGATGTGTTAGATTGCATGGATAGCATGAAATGGACACTTTGGGAATTAGGATTTGTGAAATTTTGGGTTTTGCTCATGTGTTGGTGAATGGAAGTTCTAATGGTCAATTAGTGACCATTTGGCTATGTTTGAGTAGGAATTGAAGTGAATTGTGCCATGGGAATTGAGGTTAGAGGTGCTGCCTTGAGTGACCTGCAGGGCTGGGTGTGAGTCCAGTAAGGTTGGACAGCTTTAACTTGAGTTGTATAGGTTCAATTGGTGCAAGGCCAATTGGACATGAAACTAGACACATAATGGCACAACTTTGATGAAGGAACCCTATCCAGAAACCAAACTTAGGATGCCCTAAAAATTGACCAAATCCGGATAGTTCCAATTCTGCTTGGGTAAAATGACTAAATGAACAGTGTTCATTCATTTGGTCATAACTCAGTGTAGAAAGGTCCAATTGACCTGAAATTTATATCAATAGAAAGCTTAGGCAAATTAGAACAATTTTCATGTAGAACACAAACTCAAATTCTGGACTTAACTAAATGAAATTGCTAGCCAAAGTTGAACTACCAAATCTGGTAGAACCAGGATTGCCCAGAAATTTTGGGTACAGGTCAATCCGGCCAGTTATGGTAAAATGGCCATAATTTGAGCTAAAAAACTCCAAATGGAGTGATTCAAAAAGAAAATTAAAGAAGACACAATAAAGAATAACTTTGATGAAGAAAAGTTAGCCCAATTTTCCACTGTAGAAGTGTCTAATGGAATAGTAAACTTAGGTAATCAAAACTGAAAATTTAAAAATGCATCTAGGGGACTTTAAATTGCAGTTGACAATTAATACTAACAAATGTAAAACTCAAAATGTGGGATCTTAGTGTAATTAGAATTAACATATCTATTAAGTATGAAAAAGTCAACATTTTAGTTGACTTGTAAGGTGAATAGTAATCAAAATGATTAGCAAATTAAGATGAAGACCTAGAACCAATTCTAAGCTTAAATGCTTAGAATTGTATGACAAATGTGGATTATGCATCTTAGTCAAAATTGTTAGAGGGAAATTAAGGCCATAAATTTGAAATCCATGAAATGTTCATGGGTTGCTTGAAACATGAAAAGTAAGTCACCTAATTGATGTGAATTGGTAGTTAGGGCTTATATGCTCATCACAAATAGAATTCATAAAATATTAATAATTCAACTTGAAATATAAAATTTGTAATTACATAAGTAGATTTTCAAATGTATAAATGAGAAAGGAAAAAAAATGTTTTGAATGCAATGGTACATTAGAACCATTGTTGTGAATTGTGATAAATATGAATGACATGATGAATGAATAAATGAATCATATTAATGTATGAATGAGATATTAGTTCTCATTATTGTAGAAAGAACTAATACTCTGAGTATAATGGTATAGAAGGATAATTGATGTAAATTGCAATCATATGAATGATCAAATAAATGTATAAATTATAATTGAAATTTGTCATGAAATAATGAAGTCATAAAACACAATATACTAACATTAAATGGTACTATATGCCCATGTATTGCCTAGACACGTGTGTCAGATTGGATAGATTGGCATGTCAATAGGGTATTATTTTAGCAGTACTGCGAAAGGCTTTATGCCCGTATTTATGGCTTTATGCCCCCACTCATGGCTTTTATGCCCGATTATGTGTTATCATGGCTTTTTAGCCATTCTGACTGCATACGTGGTTAATGTTTCGTGTCCCATGGTATGACGGCCCGAGGCACCGCGGTGTTCAGTGCCAACGACCCGTTATCTAGTTTAGTCAGCCTGTCATAGGTTACTTGGGCAGTGAAATTTGTTAAGAATAATGTGAATTAAATGAATGAACAAGAAAGAAACTAGAATTAGTTTTAAAATTTTGTTTACTATGAAATGATCCAAACACCTAGGAAATGTTGAGTGAAAGGATAAAAAAATTAGCAAAATAGATATCATTTAAAAAAATAATTACAACTGCATCTTCTGAAATAACATGAATAGAAATGTAATATACTAATATATTTCGTATTTTGTATATCACTACAGTAAATTTAGGAAACAAGCGATTCCAAAGAACAATATAATATGACAAAAGATAATTAATATTAGGAATTCCGCATGAAATAAAAATAATTCTTGATTACACAAATTAGGTTTTATTTCCATCTGAATTTTGTATATATTATTTTCTTATTATATTATTGCACCACTAAGCAGCAATGCTTAGTGCGATGGATTTGTTTCCTCGCGCAAGTACTAAAGGTAAAGCCCAGCGAATATTAAACAGAGATTTTGGAGTTCTGATCTGCAGAAGTATCAGAAGTGTATAAGTTTGTCACCTCCTCAGCAATGCATGTAGATAGGGCTCACATTAGTTTGGCTATTTCATATGTAATCAATTTATACATCATGTAAATTATGAGATTATGTAATTATTTTATAAATTATGTAAATTAATGGAAATATGAGAATTTTGATATGTGAATGGAGCATGAATAATAAAGTATGGAAATGATTATGAAATTGAAATATATGGATGAGATTTGAAATATGAGATGATTATGAGAATGATCGATGAGATAATTATGATTAGTATGGATAAGATTTTATTGTGAAAATATTGTTGAATTTTAAGCAGGTGAATAGTGAATCATGTCAAAAGTAAATAAAATAGGAAAAACTCCGTTAGTTTCTCCATAGAATATGAATTATTTTAAAATATAACAAGTTCAAAATTATTAAAGAAATAAAGTAAGATAAGTTAGGGTGCTCCGGCACCGAATGTAGCACACCTCGCTCAGCTACATTGTAGATGAGTAAGGGGTGTTACATTACGTCTTGCTTCATATCTTCAATCTTCTCAACACTAGCCATAGGCAAAGGTGATTTTCCTCTCAAAATTTGAGCATATTCTGCAGCTTCTTCAATCTCATCCCCCTTCTTGATATTGTGAACCAAACAATCTTTTAAGGGATCTTCAGGATGTTACTTTTTGAACACTTCTCCAACTACTTCATCTACCACATCAATTCTCAAGCATGAATTTGAATCATCTTTCTTTTTCATTGCTTGAAACAGATTAAATTCAACTTTTTCTTCCCCAACTTCTAATATAAACCTTCCATTCTTTACATCAATCACAGCTCTAGCAGTAGCAAGGAAAGGTCTTCCAAGAATAATAGGAATGTGTAACGATCGGGAACCAGCCACTGAAGAATCGTCTTCCTTTCTACCATTAAATCTACAGCTGCATACTTTCTAATTTTTCCTAGAGGTGATTTCTGCTGAGACAGTGGTGGAATAACCCCAGTCATCTATCGAAAGAATCCAGTCATCTGCTCAAACAAGGCCTGTTGGGGTTGTACAGGCACCTCTTGCACTAGTGGAGCAAGATCTCCCCGATTTCCAATATCACTCCCAGTCGGAATACGGCTTACTACTTCTTCTTCTACTGCCCTCTGTGATTCTGAGTCCATACCTTAACCTAAAATAACCAAGAAAATAGATCTGCATTATTGTCACCTCAACTCATATGAATGTAATGCATGTTATGCACACTATCTCATTCTATCTATCTATGCCTAGGAACGCCTAAACCGTGCTCTGATACCAATAATGTACAGTAATGATGTACAAAGAAAAATGATTTGTAATTTATATATCATGTAAATTATGAAATTTTGTAATTATTTTGTAAATTATGTAAATTAAGAAAATTTGAAAATTTTGCTTATGTAATCTGAGAATGTTTACATATGAATTGAGTATGAATGGAAATGTATGGAAATGATTATGAAATTGAAATGTATGGATGAGATTTGAAATATGAGAAAATTATGAGAATGATTGATGAGATCATTATGATTAGCAAGGATAAGATTTTATTTTGAAAATATTATTAAATTTCAAACAGGTGAATATTGAAATACGCCAAACGATAATAAAATAGGGGAAACTCCGTTGGTTTCTCCATCGAAAAATAATTGATATTAAAAATATAACAAGATCAAATTATTAAAATAATAAAGTAAGACATGATAGGGTGCTCCGGCACCGAGTGTGACACACTTCGCTCGGCTACACTGTAGTCGGGTGAGGGGTGTTACATTTAGTGGTATCAGAGCAGCTCGCGTGTCCTCTTGGGCGATGGTGGGGCAAACCTCAGCGAGGACGCTGAGTCCCGAAAGGGGGGGAGAAAGGTCCCTTAGGCGAATCCCACATCGGCAAAGCACGGAGATGGTCTTGGGCTCAAAGGTAATGATATATAAGATGGGGGAACTAATCACCAGAGGCGCCTTTTGGTGGAATGGCCTGGAGAGTTGGAAGAACTCCAGGGTTAAACGTGCTCGTTTGAGAGAAATCCTAGGATGGGTGACCTCCTGGGAAGTTCTCCATTCCACCTATGGGACAAAACCGTGAGGCTTATGGCCAAAGTGGACAATTCCTCTAGTGGCTGGTTCCCGATCGTTACAGAATGTGTACATCCTCCTCCATTTCTAATACTACAAAGTCCACCAGTATGAAGAATTTTCTAACTTTCAAAGGAACATTCTCAATCACCCTAATTGGAAATTTAATAAACCTATTTGCTAACTGTAGTGAAATGGTGGTAGGCTTCATTTCTCCAATCTTCATTTTCTCATAGATAGACAATGGCAGTAGACTAACGCTGGCTCCAAGATCACATAAAGCCTTATCTATACTAATATTGTGACACCCCTTACCCGTCTACAGTATATCCGAGTAAGTTATGTCACACAGTGTACCGGAACACTCTATTTTATCTTAATTAATTTTTATCATAGTTTTGAATATAACTTGTGAAATATAATTCATTTAAGTCATTTATTGAAATCATAATTTATTTGAGGTTCCGAAAATTTTATAGAAAATCCGGTAGAGTACCGGCTAAAAATGGAGAAAACAATTCTTCGGAACTTGTGAAAAACACTTCCAATAGCCATATTCAATCATTCTCAAACTCCAATATCATCAAAATCTCAATATTTTTCAACAACATTTCTCATGGTACTCATATGTAAGCAATAAATAAATACTCAAATTTTTCCATTCATAACCATAATTTTCATTATTTACATGAACATCAAAATACATTACATAAGTTTCAATTAGACAAAAGGAAATAAAAGTTAATTACAAAATACCAAAATGAAACCTAGTGTCCTACCAATGCACTGCAGATGGTGAGGTGACACGGACACTATGCAGAGCTGCAGGAGGTCTCACCCAGTCTGTGGTCTACTGGGCTCTCGGTCAGTATCTCCAGAACCTACACGTGGCAAAAGCAACGAGCTAAGCAATAATGCTTAGTGGTGCAATAATAAAATAAAAGGAAATAACAGAAAATAAATATGTATTGAATGTATCGATGTCTTACTTGTTTTATACTTGTTATATTCATTATTTTGTTAAATTTATCCACTTTCATTTTTTGGTTGCCCAAGTAACCTACACTAGACGACTGGACTGGATAAACGGGTAAACTGGCACTGGGTATCAAGTACCTCGGGCCGTCACACCATCGGTCACATATGTGTCTCCCGGTGTGCAACAGATCAGCTAATAAGCTGTAATGACAATAGGCACAAGGCCAAATATCAACACAATGTCAGAATGGCTAAAAGCCATGAAATCACAGAATGGCATAATGCCATGTGCAGTACTGCTAACTGAACCCTATTGGCATGCCAAACTATCCAAACCAATCTCGTTAGGTAGAATGTACGGAGTTGCTACCGGGAGGGTGTTACAACTCTTCCCCTCTAATTTAAATTTCGTCCTCGAAATTTTACCTGATGCAAACAGTTGAGGGAACTATTGCCTCATTGTCTCTTCACTTTCCCAAGTTGCCTCCTCGGTGTTGTGGTGCCTCCAAAGCACTTTCACCAGTGGAATCTGCTTATTCCTCAATTCTTTCACTTCCCGAGCCAGAATCCGTATGGGTTCTTCTTCATATGTCAAATCTGGTTGTACTTCAATTTCTTCCATGGAGATGACATGTGAAGGATCTGAGCAGTATCTTCTTAGCATAGACACGTGGAACACATTGTGGATCTTGTCCAGCTCTGGTGGTAAAGCTAGCCTATAGGCCACTGGACCCACACGTTCAATGACTTCATATGGGCCAATGAACCTAGGGCTTAACTTACCTTTCCTTCCAAACCTTAATACCTTCTTCCACGGTGACACCTTGAGGAACACTTTGTCGCCAACCACATATTCTATTTCTTTTCTCTTCAGGTCGGCATACGATTTCTGTCTGTCTAGGCAACCTTTAGATTGGCTTTGATTAGTTTTACTTTCTCCTCAGTTTGCTTTACCAGGTCTGGCCCTACCAGTTTGTCTTCGCCTAATTCAGTCCAGCACACTGGAGTTCTACATTTCCTCCCATACAGTGCTTCATATGGGGCCATTTGAATGCTAGCTTGGTAGCTATTGTTGTATGCAAATTTTGCCAGTGGGAGGTATTTATCCCAACTTCCCTCAAATTCAATGACACAACTCCTCAGCATATCCTCAAGGACCTGACATATATTTCATGTTATTATTATCATTTTAGTTCAATATTTGTATTAAGTCAATTGGTTTCAATTGTTTACCTTGATTACTCTTTCTGATTGCCCATCCATTTGAGGATGGAAAGCTGTGCTGAAGTGAAGTTGTGTACCCAAGGATTCATGCAACTTCTTCCAAAATCTCGATGTAAACCTTGGGTCTCGATCGGATATGATGGAAAGTGGAATTCCATGCAGTCTCACTATCTCACTGATATACAATTCTGCTAATTTCTCTAGTGAGTAGTCACCCTAATCGGGCAGAAGTGTGTCGACTTCACAATCTATCCACTATCACCCATACTGCATTATGTTTCTTCTGGGTGAGAGGTAGACCACTTACAAAATCCATGGTGACCCGATCCCATTTCCATTCAGGTATGCATATCGGCTGTAGCAAACCTGATGGAACTTGATGTTCTGCCTTGACTTACTGACATGTCAAGCATTTAGTCACATAGTCAGCTATGTCCTTCTTCATACCAGGCCACCAATACTGAAGCTTCAGATCATGATACATCTTTGTACTTCCTGGGTGCATAGCATATACACTGGTGTGTGCCTCTTTTAGAATATCGCCTTCAATTCCCCATCATCCGTACACACAGTCTTCCTTTGTAGTCTGAGACACCCATCCGCTTTCACCTCATAGTCGCTTGCTTTTCCCTCCGAGATTTTGCTCATAATAGCCATTAACTTTTCATCTGCCTTTTGCCCATCTAAAATCTGTAGCAAGTTTGGCCTCACTTGCAACTCAGCCAAAATAGCTCCATCTCGAACCAAAGATAGACGGGCATTCAATGATCTCAAAGCTGTGATGGACTTTCTGCTTAAAGCATCAGCAACTACATTTGCCTTCCCAGGATGGTAGTCAATTACACAATCATAGTCCTTCAGGAACTCAATCCATCGTCTCTGTCTAAGGTTGAGCTCCTTCTGGGTTGGCAAGTATTTTAGGCTTTTGTGGTCCGTGTAAATGTAGCACTTTTCACCATATAAGTAATGCCTCCATATCTTCAGTGCGAAGATAATTGCTGTAAGCTCTAGATCATGGGTAGGGTAATTCTGTTCATGTGGCCTTAGCTGTCTGGAAGCATAAGTGACCACCTTCCCCTCTTGCATCAATACACACCCTAACCCATTATGAGAGGCATTACTGTAGACCACAAAGTCCTTTCCTGACATTGGCTGTGTTAACACTGGTGCCTCTGTCAACATAGCCTTCAACTTCTCAAAACTAGCCTGACACTTGTCATTCCAGTCAAATCTGACATTCTTGTGTAACAACTTGGTCATTGGAGCAGCTATTAAGGAAAATCCCTTCACAAATCTCCTGTAATACCCAACTAGCCCCAAGAACCTTCTGACCTCAGTTGTATTTCTGGGAGGCTTCCATTCCATCACTGCTTCTATTTTCTTGGGATCCACCCTAATCCCATCAGCTGACACTATGTATCCAAGGAATGCAATCTCGTTCAACCAGAAGTCACACTTGGAAAACTTAGCATACAGCTTCTTTTCTCTCAAGGTTTGCAAAATAATCCTCAAATGCTCATCATGTTCTTCCCTTGGAATACACCAGAATATCATCAATAAAGACCACTACGAACCGATCTAGGTATGGATGGAAGATACGGTTCATAAGGTCCATAAATGCCGCTGGTGCATTTGTTAGGCCAAAGGGCATCACGTAAACTCATAATGCCCATACCGGGTCTGAATGCGATCTTTGGCACATCTACATCCTTCACCCTCAATCGATGATACCGATTCGAGATCAATCTTAGAAAATACTCCTGCTCCCTTCAACTGATCAAACAAATCATCAATTCTAGGCAACGGATATTTATTCTTCACAGTCACTTTATTCAACTGCCGGTAATCGATGCATAACCTCAAAGTCCCATCCTTTTTCTTTTCAAACAGCACTGGAGCTCCCCATGATGACACACTAGGGCGTATAAACCCCTTATCAAGTAACTCTTGCAACTGAGTTTTCAACTCCCTCAATTCAGTGGGTGCCATCCTGTAAGGAGCAATGGAAATGGGTGCTGTACCCGGCAGTGTCACAATAGCAAATTCAACTTCCCTTCTCGTGGCAAACCGTGCAACTCTTCAGAAATACCTGGGAAGTCTCTTATCGTGGGCATATCACTCAGTTTGGCTTAGCCTAGTATCCACCACATGTGCTAGGTAGGCTTCACACTTTTCTCACCATTCTTCTTGCAATCGTGGTCGAGATGACCTCGACAAGAAATCATCCTTTCCCCACAATCGTGATCTGATTACCCACATGAGTTTTTAAATAAATTCTATTCAGTTTACAATCAACCAGTGCCTGATGACGTGACAACCAGTCCATTCCCAAAATCACGTCAAACTCATGGAAAGGCAACTCACTTAAGTCTGCCAAGAATTCATACCCCTGAATCCTTAACGGGCAACCCTTGTACACTTTGTTCACTACCACCTGTGGCCCAATGGATTAGTGACTAGAATGTCTTGGTCACTCTCCCTACCAAAGATCCCCTTTCTACGGGTAAGTTGATGCAGATGTATGAATGAGTGGATCTGGATCCACCAATGCATGCAGATGTATTGTAGAGGGAGAACGCACTCGATGACGCCCAGGGCATCTTGCTCCTCCCGAGCTCTCATGGCATAAGCTCGCAGGTGGTCCATTATCGCCTCTCTGCCGCTCGGATGCGAGCCTCTGTGATGGTCCCACCGCATCAAATTTGCCGATTTCCTACCCCTTTGTGGTGCAAGAGCAGTGCATGCGCTTGTGTTGGAGCATTTGTAGTAGTTCTGCGTGGACGCTTCTTCAACCGATGCTCTGTTGACCCACACCTTAGCAGGCACCGCCACTCTCCAACACTCTCCTTATGCCATTTCAAACAATGTGGACATGCAGAAGATGCTGGGGCTGGTCCCCTGAACCCCATCCCTGGAGAGCTGCCCACTGATGGTGTGGACTGACCTCTCCTAGGGGTAAACTGTGGCCTGGGCCCTTGAGACTGACCCTAACCTTGTGGTTGACCTAAACTCTGTGCAGGTGGACCCTTGAACTTTTTCCCAAATGCAGGAGATGAACTAGGCTGACCTGGGCCCCTCTTCTGCTGTCTCTCTCTTCTGGTCGGCTCACTTATTCTAACCTTTTCAACCTTTATAGCAGCTTCCACTAACTTGGTGAAGTCTGTGATTCCCAAGGCAGTGATCATGATCTTTAAATTGTCATTTAATCCTTCTTCAAATCTCTTATACCTTTCGGCCTCATTAGGGACTATCTCCCTTCCATAGCGGCTCAATCTGACGAATTCCTTCTCATACTCACCACCGACACTGTCTCGCCTCGATTAATGAACTCTCTTCTTCTCTCTTCCAGGTATACACTACCCACATATTTCTTCTTAAATTCAGAGAGGAAGAAGTCCCAAGTTATAACTTCTGGCTGCACTTCACTGGATACCGTGTCCCACCATTCATATGCATCATCTTGCAACAGAGATACAGCAGCCTCTAAATTTTGCTCTGGGGTGCAGTGGAGTTGTTTTAAAACTCTGCCTGTTCTATTCAACCAATTCTCGGCTGCAACAGAATCATCTTCTCTCTTGCCAAAGAAGTCCACTGCTCCAAACTTTCTCAATTTTTCTAGATGTGATTTTGGTTGTGGAGGTGGTGGTGGTGGTGCTGGCATTACCCCGGCCATTTGTCTGAAGAATTCGGCCATTTGCTGGAACATGGCCTGTGGAGGCTGAGCAGGCTCTGCTTGAGTTGGCGGAGCAGGTTCTCCCATACCCCCAGTCTCAGCTGCTGCAGGTGGAGCATGACTCTCCACTTCCTCCTCAACTGCTCTCTGTGATGTAGGGTCCATATCCTATTCAAAATAAGAAAGTCAAACAGATCTGCATTAGTGTCACCTCGACTCTTACAAATGCAATGCATGGTATGGACTCAATCTAGGCCCAGAAACGCCTAAACCGTGCTCTGATACCACTAAATGTGACACCCCTTACCCGTCTACAGTATATCCGAGTAAGTTATGTCACACAGTGTACCGGAACACTCTATTTTATCTTAATTAATTTTTATCATAGTTTTGAATATAACTTGTGAAATATAATTCATTTAAGTCATTTATTGAAATCATAATTTATTTGAGGTTCCGAAAATTTTATAGAAAATCCAGCAGAGTACCGGCTAAAAATGGAGAAAACAGTTCTTCGGAACCTGTGAAAAACACTTCCAATAGCCATATTCAATCATTCTCAAACTCCAATATCATCAAAATCTCAATATTTTTCAACAGCATTTCTCATGGTACTCATATGTAAGCAATAAATAAATACTCAAAATTTTCCATTCATAACCACAATTTTCATTATTTACATGAACATCAAAATACATTACATAAGTTTCAATTATACAAAAGGAAATAAAAGTTAATTACAAAATACCAAAATGAAACCTAGTGTCCTACCAATGCACTGCAGATGGTGAGGTGACACGGACACTATGCAAAGCTGAAGGAGGTCTCACCCAGTCTGTGGTCTACTGGGCTCTCGGTCAGTATCTCCAGAACCTACGCATGGCAAAAGCAACGCGCTAAGCAATAATGCTTAGTGGTGCAATAATAAAATAAAAGGAAATAACAGAAAATAAATATGTATTGAATGTATCGATGTCTTACTTGTTTTGTACTTGTTATATTCATTATTTTGTTAAATTTATCCACTTTCATTTTTTGGTTGCCCAAGTAACCTACACTAGACGACTGGACTGGATAAACGGGTAAACTGGAACTGGGTATCAAGTACCTCGGGCCGTCACACCATCGGTCACATATGTGTCTCCCGATGTGCAACAGATCAGCTAATAAGCTGTAATGACAATAGGCACAAGGCCAAATATCAACACAATGTCAGAATGGCTAAAAGCCATGAAATCACAGAATGGCATAATGCCATGTGCAGTACTGCTAACTGAACCCTATTGGCATGCCAAACTATCCAAACCAATCTCGTTAGGTATACTAGGGCATTTGATACTTTTGAATTCTTCAATTTTTGAATTTCAAGTTTTAGTGTCACTATTCACTTCACTAGTCAACAAAAATGTTGACTTTTGCATAGAAAATAGGTACATTGGTTTTAACACTCCCAATTTATCACATTTTGCATTCAAAACTTGTTGGAATTAATCACCAATACCATTCCTAAGCTTAAAACTAAGGGAGCAGAATTTTCAGTTTTTGTACCCTAACTTTACTGTTCCATTAGTTACTGTTGCAATGGGAATTTGAGAAAGTGATAAACATAAAAGTTGTTCCTTATTTTGTCTAGTTGAATTTCCTTTTTTGAATCACTTCATTTGGAGTTTTGTAACTCCAGTTATGGTCCAAAAACCACAGCTGGCCGGATTGAAAAATTGCAGAACTGACCATATCTACAGTGCAGTGAATAGTAACTGTAACTGCCTTGTTGGATAGGTTCTGGTCATAATTTGGGGTAGGTTTCTTCATGAAAGTTTTTTGTCTATATCTTAACTTGTTGCTGTAAAAATTTCAGGTCAATTGGGCCATTCTACAATGAGTTATGGCCAAATGAACAATTACTGTTCATTTGGTCATTCTGCAGAATCTGGTTGCAAGACATCCGGATTGGGGCCAGTTTTTGGTCCACTTGCTTTGGTCTTTTGGGCATGGTTTCTTCACCAAAATTGTGCCATTATGTGTCTAGTTTCATGTCCAATTGGCCAAATACCAATTGAACCTACACAGCCCAAGTTGTGGCTGTCCAAACAGGCTGGACTCACAGCCACACCTACTGCTCTCACTAGGCAGCCACATCAAATCAGTTTGTAATGCTATAATTCACTCCAAATTATGGTCAACTTACCTAAAATGGTCACTAATTGACCATTAGAATGTTCTTTCACCATTACATAAGCAAAGTCCAAGTTTCTCTCCAAAACCCTAATTCTCATTTCAAATTTACACAAGATACCTTAGTTAACTCACTAATTCATTATCCACATATATATATATATATATATATATATATATATATATATATATATATATATATATATATATATATATATATATTTTAAACATGATCTCTAGTCCACTCTAAGTCCATCAAAAACAATCAATCTCATCCCTTCCTTAGGGCTGCCAAAATCCATGGTGTACATACACATAAATTTTATTCATTTAATTTACAAATTCTTACTCATTTTAAGTCTCTAACATGGAATAAGAGAGATATATGTACAAATAGGCACTAACCTTAGTAGGGCAGAATTTTCTCTTGTAATTTCTTCACTTTCTTTTGTTTTCTTGGCTGCCAAACACTCTAGCAAGGTTGAGTGACAAATTTTAGTGAATGACTTTATAGATTTTGGGGTGAGAAATCAAAGGTTTTAAGGTATAAGAGAATAAGAGCTATGGAGGAAAAGGGAGGGGATTTTTGGCTGGCTGAAGAAGAAGAAGAAGATCAGAATATTTTTTGTCCATTTTGACTCTTTTAAGTGATTTAAGAAGGCTTGTTAAATTTTGATTGGTTGGGGGTATGTTAATGACATCATGTGATGTCATTATTCTTAATTTCTTTCATTTTTCTTTTCTTTTCTTTTCTACTCATTTCCAATTCAATTTTCAACAATATTTATTCATATTTTAGATCATGATAATTATTTACTTAACTGGACAAGTCGGCCAAAAATCGTCTCTGAAGGCGAAATGACCAAAATGCCCTCCGTTTGGCTTAACGGGTCAAAATTGTCTGTACCGATTGAAAATTTTTTCTAAATATTTTCTTGGCATTCCAATGCCATAGGAACCTCAATGACCCTTCTCTGGAGTCCCAAAAATTATTTTATAAATTTTTCCCCGGGTTTAGGGCCCCTTGTTGCGAGAACCGCAACTTCCCTCTGGGTTACCCATTGCTTGGGCACCGGCTCATTTAACTTGGTTGTATTTTATTTCTAAAATTTTTTTCTAATTTTTTCTTATTAATATTTGAGTTAATTATGGTTCCTCACTTTAGTTTAAATATTTTTCCGGACGTTCTAGCTGTCCGGACCGACACTGGTCACCGGAACAGTAGAATGTACGGAGTTGCTACCAGGAGGGTGTTACAGATATCTCCAATGTGACATGGTATGGAAAAACTACCAGGATCCTTCAGTTTGGGTGGAAGCTTATTTTGCAAGATAACACTGCTTTCTTCTGTAAAAGCTACAGTTTCATACTCTTCCAACTTCTTCTTGTTAGATAAAATCTCCTTCAAAAATTTAGCATATGAGGGCATTTGTGCTAAGGCATCAGTGAAAGGAATAGTCACATGCAAAGACTTCAATACCTCCAAAAACTTCCCAAATTGTTTATGCAACTTTGCTTTCTGGAACCTTTGCGGGAATGGTAAAGGTGGCATGTAGGCTTTAGGTGCTACATATTTAGGTTCTTTCTCTTCTCTCTCTCTTTCTTTACTTCTTTTTTCTTTTACTGAACTCTCTTTCTCAACTTCAACTCTAACATCAACTTCAGCTTTTTCATCTCCTTCTCTATTTTTCTCCTCTTTAACTTTCTCTTCAATCTTTTTATCTCCACTCTCCAATATTTTTCCACTTCTCAATGTAATAGCCTTGCAATGCTCCCTTGAATTTTCTGGTTGGCTAGGAAGCTTCCTAAATGCTTTATTGTTTAAAGAGCTAGCTTGTTGAGCTATTTGGTTCTCCAACATCTTATTGTGTGTTGCCATTTGATCCACTTTAGATGCTAATTGAGAAATCATTTCTTATTGACTTTAATGGCTCACTAATAGAGTCTCAATCATGGCTTCCAATCTAGCTGTCTTGTCGAGTTGTGCTTGTTGTGGTGGAGGTTGTTGTGGTTTTGGTAGAGCAGGTGCATTTTGAGGTTTAGGCATTCCAGGAGGAGGACCTCTATTCTGCTGAAAATTCTGATGTTGTTGATACCCAAAAAGTTATTGAAAATTCTACTGTTGTCCTTGTCTACCTCCCCAAGAGAAATTAGGGTGGTTTCTTCATGCTGGATCATAAGTTGTAGAAAATGGGTTACTGCCTGGTCTTTGATTGTAGTTTCCCATGTAATCGACTTGCTCACTTGAAAATTCTTGAACAAATGCAAGAAAATTAGTTGCACAGTTGACATTTGCAGCTCCAACATCTACTGAGTTACTTGAACCTCCAACTGAAGAATCTACTTTCATACTTAGCTTGTCCATCTTCCTTGTCAAAGCCTCAAACTTAGCATTAATCATATTCATGGCATCAAGCTCAAACATACCAGCTGGTTTCTTGATCTCATTCCTCTCATAACTCCACTGGTAGTTGTTATAAGCAATTTTATCTAGAGCAAAAAAAGCTTCATCTTCAGATTTCTCTATAAGATCACCTCCAGAAGATGCATCAATTGTATTTCTAATAGCTGGTGAAACTCTATTGTAAAAGTGTTGAACAAGCATCCACTTAGGAATCCCATGATGTGGACATCTCCTTTGTAGATCCTTGTACCTCTCCCATGCTTCATACAAGCTCTCATCATCTCTAGGTTTGAAAGAAGTCAGCTCATTTCTTAGCTTAGCTATCTTGCTTGGTGGAAAATATTGAGCTAAAAATGCTTCAGAAAGTTCATTCCATGTTGTGACAGAACTCGATGGCAAAGAATGTAACCACTCTCTAGCTCGGTCCTTCAAAGAGAAAGGGAATAATCTGAGTTGAATTGCATCATCAGAAACTCCATTTATCTATAATATATCACTAATCTCAAGAAAGTGTGCTAGATGAACATGTGGACTTTCACTTGGACTTCCCCCAAATTGTGATTGTTATACCATCTGACACAGTGCAGGCTTCAATTCAAAATTATTGGCTTCCACTCTTAGTCTTGTGATACTTGGCATGAAATCCCCAATGTTAGGATAGGCATGATCCTTCACAGAATGATTATTATTGTTGTTGGCCATTTCTTCTTGTGGTTGCTCTTGCTCTTGTTCTTGTGCTCTTTCTTATTGTTGTTGAGCTTTAAATTAAGCTTTTCTCCTCTTAGCTTCTGCTCTTAAAGCTCTTACTGTCTTTTTTATTTCTGGATCAAAGAATAAATTGATTTCTTCACTTTTTGTACTTCTCATAAAATAAAAGTACTTGAAAAACAAAATAAACAAATTCTCAAAGTAAAATGGTAGAAGAAATTAAAAATAAAATACTCAAATTAACCAGACAAACAATCGTTCAATATCAAACAAAAATCAAATCCTCGGCAACGATGCCAAAAACTTATTGCAGTGTAATCCGCAAGTATACAGGTCGTACCAATTAATAAAGTAATAAGTCAAGTATTGTTCCCACGAGGATTTGCCATTTGAGTACCAAACTATGAATGTAACAATTAGTTGGGCTTATGATTGATGAATAAATAGTGAATGTAAATAAGCAAAGTAAATTAATAAATCTAATTAGAATCGGTAAAGAGCAAGCAAATAAATTCTAAATCTAGGTGCAATTGAACTAAATTAATAACAGGAAATTTGAATCAAAGTCTAATTATGATAAAAATGATTCCAGAGTTGGGGGTTTATGTATAAATTAATTGGGATTTATCTTGGGTATTCCAATTTTAAGGGAAAATAGAGTTTGAAGGTGATTGATTCTAAATTCCTTTGATATCTTTTTCAAGCAAACCAAAGTGTGTTTTAAAATAACTAAAACTACTTCCGTACGATATTTGATTAATTTAAAACCCATTAAGTTTTATAACCAATCGTTAATTCCTCTTAAAGCCCTAGTTTATTTCTAAATCTAGGTGATTTTAAGTTTCAATCCTTGATTATCTATCAATGATCTTCACATTTCAGTCCTTCAATCAAAGATTAACACAATACCCAATGGGTACCAATATTAGGCAAGTAAATCAAACATACAAGGAAGGAATCAAAACTCATATTTATATAAAATATGGAAATAACTAGTCCAAATCCACAAACTAATCTAAAACATGTTTTCTAACTCTCAAAATCCAGAGAGTTTACTCACTCATATTGGTATTTACAAGAAAAATTGATGAAAAAGTAAAGGAAAACATGATAAGAGGACTAAAAATAGGAAAACCCAGGTAGAAGAACCCAAAACTCTGATTTCTGGAGCTTCCTCTGGAGCTTCCAGAGATGGTTGCAGTAGCTTCTCTTCCTCAGAGATGATGGCGTCCTCCTCCCTCTCTATATTTGTAAATTTTCTTTCCTTTTTTTTTCTTATTCTTTCCTCTTGTGGCAAAAACTAAAAAATGATCCTTTTATATAATCCCAAAAGTTGCCCTAAAAATAGATAAGAGCGAAGGAGTGGATAGGAAAATGAGGTTTAGAAATATCCAAGTCAGCAGAGTTATTCACATTTTGGGCAGTCTGCTTAGGGTGCTGCTTACCGTAAGCAGCTTCTTCAGCAATTTTCGGGCTGTGGTTGCAATGTCTGCTTAAGGTTAAGCATACCTTAGCAAATCTCGGCAAGTTTGGAATAAAATGAGTTTTTCTGCTCATGCTTGACTTTCAGCTTGACCTGTGTTACAGTTTAAGCACTACTGCTTACCCTAAGCAGGATCTTAAGCAATTCTCGACAGGTTTTGGGATGAAAGCTTGAATGTGTAGGATTTAAGCTGTGCTTGACTTGCGGCTCGCCTGGGCTTAAGGTTAAGCAATATGACATACCCTGAGCAGCATCATAAGCAAAGTCTCAAGCAAATTTCGGCTGACTTGATCTTTCAAGGCTTGATTTTTTCAACTTTTCCTCCACGCTTAGGGAACTCCAAATTTCTTCAAATCACTTCCTAATGCACTCATTGACCCTTAATTTGCCATAAAAACCTATTAAAAACAATAAAATTACAAAAATCAAATATAAAGTAACTAAAGTTAACAAATAAGCTAAAATAAAGCTAAAAACATAAAATATACTAAAATATAATGGCAAAATGGATGCAAAACTATCCTAAAATGCCTATATGAAATAAGTGCAATGCCCTTCTTTAGAAGTCTCCTTTTCCATTGAAATTACACAATTCAAAGTCTTAATATTCATTCTAACCTTTACCAATAGCTAATCAAATAAATTCCTAAGTTAACTATGCAATTTAATAACTATGCAATTCCTTACGGTTGAACCACATTAAATTCTATGTTATTCTTTTTCTCTTTTTTATACTGTGTAATTTGTGTGTGTTCCTTAGATTTGCATGCTCATTATAACACAATTAATTAATTAATATGGGCGCATGTCTGGTGGTGGAGGCAGTAACCTTTCTCGGCGATTCTTTCCATTGCTAACGATGAGAACAGTCTTCATGCCCAAACTAAAATGCCTCTCCAAATTGCAATGCACAAGCTAAACCCCTACAACATGTCAAATTTGTTTTAAAAGAAAAAAACTTGTATTTATATACATAATGGTTATTTTTTTTGGCTTGAATTTTGGATATGTTTTCATGGACCCAAATTGTGACTCGACTCAAAAGCTTTCGCGTTGCGACCCGATTTGGATAAAAAGTGTCTGTGGTGGTAGCAGAGGGCATGGGCCGATAGGCCCGGGCTCAAAACCCACCACTAATCTCCTTGGGGGTGCGAGGGCTTCGACTGGGATTTGAATTTGAGACTATATAATGTAACATTCAGCCCACTTAAACTAAAGTAATAAGGACCATTAAGTAAAGTGTTAAAAGCCCATATAGGAGCAATTTTGAGAAGTTTCCACATAATAATAATAATAATAATAATAATAATAATAATAATAATAATAATAATAATAATAAGGAGGAGGAGGAGGAGGAGGAGGAGGAGGAGGAGGAGGAGGAGGAGGAGGAGGAGGAGGAAGTAAAAGAGAAGCCAACAGAAAATTTTTCCTGTTCTTTTGTTTTCAATAATAATAATAAGAAGAAGAAGAAGAAGAAGGAGGAGGAGGAGGAGGAGGAGGAGGAGGAGGAAGTAAAAGAGAAGCCAACAGAAAATTTTTCCTGTTCTTTTGTTTTCCTTGAGCAGAAACAGGGGACTCCACATCAGCACTTCTCCTCTCATCCCTTTCATTCACATCTATATTTCAAATCAAACCCATAAACCCACTCAAGCTTTAATTAAACCTCATTTTCAACAAAAATCCTAACTTAAACCCATCTTCCACTCATAAGAGCTAATAATTTCTTCCAAGTGAGTAAATTCTTCTTTTCTTCCTCTCAATTTCTCAAGTTTAATTTGATATTCTATTGTTCTATGATAATTTTTATGGCATAAGACTAATAGGAAGATGAATTTTATTTGAAATAATAGGTGTATGTGGGTTAATAGAGATGTGAAGTTTCTAACTATTAGGTGGGTGCTCTTTAATAGGATAAATTAAAAGATGGTATTTTGATAGGAAGAGATGGATTTAATTAAGTTGGTGCAGTAAGGATTAAATTTAATTTTAATTAGAGAATATAACCTGTGAATAAACGAATTAGGATGGATGGTCAAGCTACTAATGGGTTGATAATTGTTGAGTATATTAAATCTTAACTAGAAATATGCAAGAAATTTAGCATGTTGTACACAAAAAAAAAAATAGAGTTAAATATTATATCTCTAGTATTATTAAAAGTTATAAGCTAGTAGAAAATTTCAAGTGTTAACAGAAATAGAAAAATATGTAAGTGGAGAGGTAGATTTAAGTTTTATATCTTAATTGCTAGGTGGATAATGAAGTGTGTATGATGTGGTTATTGTAGAGCTATTAATGGATATTAATTGTGTAACACCCCCGTTGCATAGCCTGGTATATTTCACTGTTCTGGTGACCGGTGTCGGTCCGGACAATTAATGGGATTAGGGCCACACTTAAGACAATTTGAGAAGCCATAAACACAAATAATTAGTAATGTTTAATTAGTTGACTATAAATAAGAAAAACAGAACATAAGAGATTAAACGAACCGAGAGTCACAGCGATGAGTGACCTCCTCGGGAACGACTGCGAAGTCATTTTAAACTCAAATTTCGAACCGTAAAAAGTGACGCTGCGGTCCTTAGGACCCTTATGAACACAATGGAAAAGAGAAAATCATGAAAAGAATCATTAAGCCAGTCAAATAATTAGGTCAGGGAGCCGGAAGAAATATGGAATTATTTACAAACCGGGATGAACCGGTGAGGGGCAATTTGGTCAATTGACCCCGAAAGCTGACTCCTGACCTAACTGTCAAATAAAATTGGAGAAAAGAAAATTTCGGAATCGACAATAGAATTAAAGAACTAATAGAAAAATAAATAGAAAAAAAAAGAAAAGGAAAGAGGTTGGAAAAGTCAAAGTTGATGACATCACTAATGATGTCATAAACAAATTTGTTAAATATTTATTAAAATTGATATTTATGGTCTTCCAAAGCAAAAACGTGTAAAGGAAAAACAAAAGAAAACAAAATAGAAAATCTCTTCTTCTTTCATCTTCCTTGCTGCCCCATTTTCCTCCCAAGTTCCTCCATGAGTGGTCTTCCATGTAAGCTTACTTTTAAGCTTAATTTTCTTCACTTAATTCAAATAACTCCCTTAAAAACCTCCCTAGAGCTTATTGTTACAACTTGAGAAGAGGATTACAAGAAGAAAGAAGAGTTAAAGATAGGGTTTTGAAGCTTTAACAAAAGGTTAGTATGTTAAATTGTTACTTTTCCATTCAAATGCATGTTTAGGTAATTAAGTGAGCTAATAACTTGATTTAAATGAAACAAATATGGGGAAAGAATTAAATTGAAATTTCGGGCAGCTTGAGAGGAGTGTGGTTTGCATGAATATGATGCAATTGAGTGAGTTTAGAAGCTTTACTTAGTGAAATGATTAACATTAAAATTATTAGAAGTAGTTAAATGCAAGAGTTAGTGAGATTAGGGTTTCAATGCTAGGGTTTATGAACCAAAATTTGGAGAAATGCATAAATGGCATGTTTAACCTATTGTGACATGAATTAATGGTCAATTATGACCAAATAAATTGTGTGGGAATGGTGGAAAATTTAGCTAAATTCGTAGGTCAATGGTCATGCACGCAAAGATGACCAAACCTACTTTGAAGGACCAAAACTCAAATTTTACAAGCCTAATGGATATGCCACTAATTGGAGGTGAAAATAGACATAAAAGAGCACAACTTTCATTAAGGAACCATGACCAAAAACTGACCAAAACTTGGTGAAACAATTGACCAAAGTGAGTTGATAGCAGTCGTCAAGATTAAATCGACCAAATGAACAGTAACTGTTCATTTGGTCATAACTCGAGTTAGACAGGTCAAATTGACCTGAAATTTGGCCAGGGGTTAGAGGGAATATAGATCTAAAACTTTAATGAAGAACATCACCCCAAATTATGCCATTAACCCATTCAAATTATTGAGCAAAGTTAGGGTACCAAACCTGCACCTCTGCAGAAATTTCATTGAGCAGCAATGTTTGGATGGCTATAACTCTCTCTAGGAAACTCGGATTTAGGCGATTCTTGAACCGATGGAAACCTAAGACATAGTAGAACATTTCATATGAAGAAAGTTAGACCAAATTATGAACTTAACTTAATCAAATTACTGACCAAAGTTGAACCAAAATCTGCGGAACCCAAAAGTGCAAGATGAATAAAGTGCACGTGGAATAAGAAACTTATTTTGGCCATAACTTGAGTTACAAAACTCCGATTGAGGTGATCCAAAAATGAGAATACACTTAATACAATAAGAAACATTTTATATGAAGGAAGTTTTGTCAAATTCCAACAGTAGATCGACCAATGGAATAGTGCAACTTCGGATCACAAAACCGAAAATTGGCAATTTTGCCAAAAATGACCTATGCTTTGAAAAAGTGACCAAAACCAACAAGTTTAATGAACAAAATGTGGTATGTGGGTGAAGTTGGAGTTCCCATACCTATTAATCCTTAGAAAGTCAATTATTTGACTTAAATAGTGCAGTGAATAGTAACCCGAAACACAAAATTTCGAGAACGTCGAATTTAACACGTTAGAAATAGGTAAATGCGAAGTTAAAATTTATTTTGGGATTTATGTTAAGTTCTAGTACTGAAACATTGTAAAATTTTGTGTTTCAGTTGAAAAGAATATCGGGAAGGAACCCGAGGAAACGAGTCGAGGCTAAGGGACGACTCGCTTGAGGTTTGTGCACAATAAACCCTATTTAAGCATTTTATCCTTGAAAAAAATGATTTATTACGCATTATGAATTTATGAACTTTTGTGTTGCCACCTTGTGATCAAATTGTAACTTTGGAAATGGATTTGATTTTTGCATGCAATATTTGAATGAAATGTTTGAAACGAATTTTTAATTCACACTTAGCATGACAGTTACTTATTATTCCTCCTCCATTTATGGGGTTGAGATCGTTTATTTTCCTCCCTCTCTGGCTTGCCAGTTGAGGTTGTAGATTAGATGAGTACTCATTAGCTAGCTAGCCACCTCCCTCATTGGTTTCGATTAATGGGGTTGAGATTGCTTTGTCGTGGTGTACAACACGGCATTGATCGGAAATTTTATGTCATGGCTTAAGTTGTGTACGACTTTGGCAACACTGTGTTTATGCAATTGTTTGACTAAACTGTTGTTTAATATATTATTTGACAAAATGAGTTGTTATGAGCTTTGATATTTGCGAAATGTGATTGTGAAGTATTCAAATTATGTTTCATCAATAAATGATTTATGTATCGCATTTTAAATCTTTATTGTGCACCACTGAGTATGTTTATACTCATGATAGTTTAATTTATCGCCGCAGATAAAAGCAAGGAGAAAGCGCAGAGTGAGTCATGGATTGACAAGATCTTTTTGATCCCTTTTTGTACGGGTATTGTATTATACCCTTATGTTTATTTTGATGTAAATACTGTAATGTCATAAGTATCAATGTAAATTGAGCAGTTGTAAATAAACTATAATAATATTATTTTAGATTTTCTTCTCAGAAATTTGATATTTGTACATATGGATTTTCGCATATGTTTTGTGAATGGAATTATTGAACATACTGAGTTGACAAATTTGACTTGGATTGTGAAACTGCTTTTGAAATGGATTGACTTGAGTTGAATTGTGAATTATTGGAGGTTGGGAGTTGTAAAATAGTTTTGGAAGTGCTTTTACAGGTATTTGAAGAATTGGTTTCTCAAAATACAGAGGAACTCACAAAATTTTTATAAAATTTGCGATAAAATTTGAATGGACAAAAATTTTTACTAGTATTTAAACTTTGAATAAATGGTTTTAATTCTTACCAAAATGCTCACCACTTCCAAAATGTAAGAAAATTGTTTTAAAATCCCTTGTAGGGTACTTAATGAGTTATCGATAGGTGAAGTTCGGTAGTTCATTAAGTATTCTACGGGAGCATGCTATGCCTTACGGAGGGGAAAGGTGTGACATGTTTTAGTGGTATCAGAGCATGGTTTTGCAATAAATTTTGGCTATGTGTATGAACATTTTATTGATAAGTACAACTGCTCAAGTGTCTTTAATTGATACATATGACATATTTACATCATGAATATGCACTAATGGAGGTCAACCTCCTTGTGTTTGATCTCAGGAAGTAGAAAATTGTGAAAAACGAAATGGAAGGAGGAGATCATTCCGAAGAACAATCTGTTGACGCTGAGGTTCAAGGGAAGCCCCAAAGACTCGAATGTGAGTGGGTCACCACTCCGGCCTCGGTCCAAAGATCGCAGCTTTCTGCTCAATTTATGCAGCAGATGGCTACCTTCTTTCAAAGAAATGGCGGGTAATGTGCCACCCCAAGCTCAAATGCCGCACTGCAAAGACAACCACAAATCGGTTCGGCAAGATGAAAATCGATGAAATTTGGGGCCACCGAAGTTTAAAGGCACCGTGTGGATCCACCGGAAGCGTAATGTGGTTGGAAAGAATGGAACGGGTTTTTAGAAAGCTGCAGTGTACAGAAGAAATGAAGTTTGAGTATTCTGTCTCATTATTACAAGGGGATGCCTATGAATGGTGGAAGACCATCCCCCACAGCCTGGTGGAGCCACCTGTGTTAACCTGGTCAGACTTCTTGAGGGAATTCCGACAGAAATGGGTTCCCGATGCATATGTGGACATGAAGTTGCAAGAATTCTTGAGTTTGAAACAAGGGAACCGAACTGTAGCAGAATATGAGAGAGATTTTTCAAGACTAAGCCACTATGCTGGAAGCTTAGTCTCCACCCCTAGAGACAGATGAAAGAGGTTTGAGTCCGGGCTAAGGCAGAGTCTGAGAATGCAAGTTGTGGGATTTAGACATTAGAATTTTGCCGAATTGATCTCACAGGCCCTAGAACTAGAAAGGATAGATCAGAAAGGGGTGTGAAGTATACTTAGCACATGTGATAGACACCCAAGTGGGGAGTCCAGCACTAAGGGACATCCCTACGGTATGTGACTTTTTCGGATGTGTTTCCTGATGAATTGCCAGGATTACCTCCAGAAAGAGAGGTGCAGTTTGAAATTGATGTTATGCCTGGTGTGGACCCAATCTCCATAACGCCATATAGAATGGCACCAGCAGAATTGAAAGAATTGAAAGTACAGTTACAAGAGTTGCTTGATAAGGGCTTCATCCGCCCTAGTTGTCACCTTGGGGAGCGCCAGTATTGTTTGTTAAGAAGAAGGATGGCACTCTCCGATTATGCATTGACTATCGGCAGTTGAATAAGGTGACAATAAAGAACAGATATCCATTACCCCGTATTGATGACTTGTTTGATCAGTTGAGGGGTGCAGCTGTATTCTCCAAAATTGACCTAAGATCAGGTTATTATCAGCTGAAAGTTCAAGAGCAGAGTATTTCAAAAACTGCCTTCAGAACTCGCTATGGCTATTATGAATTCTTGGTCATGCCGTTCGGGTTAACTAATGCTCCGGCTGCTTTTATGGATCTGATGAACACTATCTTCAGACCATACCTCGACCAGTTTGTTGTGGTATTTATTGATGATATATTAGTCTATTCGAGGAATGTAGAAGAGCATGATAGACATCTGCGGATTGTACTACAGACTTTGAGAGAGAAACAACTATATGCCAAATTGTCGAAGTGTGAATTTTGGCTGAAGGAAATATCTTTCTTGGGGCATGTAGTATCAGAAGAGGGCATCAAGGTAGATCCAAGTAAGATTGAAGTCCCACTGGAAGCCACCGGAAATGTCATAGAGATTCGCAGTCAAGTTATGGATACTACCGTCGATTTGTGAAGGGATTCTCCATGTTGGCATCTCCATTGACCAAGCCGCTTAGAAAGGATGTGAAATTTCAGGGACGGACAAATGCCAAAGAAAGTTTTGATGAATTGAAAAGATGTTTGACAGAGGCTCAGTCGACTTTACCTACACCGTAAAGAATATACGATTCTGACCATGCTTCTCACAACGGATTAGGTTGTGTATTGATGCAAGATCGAAATGTTATTGCCTATGCATCACGCCAGCTAAAACCGCATGAGAGGAATTATCCGACGCATGATTTGGAGCTTGCAGCCATTGTGTTTGCTCTTAAGATCTGGAGACATTATTTGTATGGGGAGAAGTGTTACATTTACACAGATCATAAGAGTTTGAACTATTTGGGCACCAGAAAGAGTTGAATTTGAGACAGAGGAGATGGTTAGAATTGATTAAAGACTATGATTGTCCGATAGACTATCACCAGGAAAGCTAATGTTGTGGTGATGCCTTGAGTCGCAAGACTATGGCAAGTCTACGTTACTCCTTTGTCTTTGGTACATGAGTTAAGATCATTGCATGCCACTTAGAGGTTAATGATGAGGGGCAAGCGGTTGCATGGCATGTACAGCCGGTGTTGATTGATCGATTAGAATGGCTACTCGTAATGATCAAGTATCGGTCGTTGGGAGAAGTCCGCAGGCAAGAAACCGAGTTCTCGCCAGAGATGATGGTTTCTTGCTACACAGAGCGTAATATGTGTTCCTATTGATGTTGAATTGAGGAAGATCATTTTGAAGGAAGCACATGAGTCTCCTTTTGCCATGCACCCTGGTGGCACAAAAATGTATAGAGGGCTAAAGGAGCATTACTGGTGGATGGGTATGAAGAGAGATGTGGCGGAGTTTATTTCTAAATGCCTAACTTATCAGCAAGTAAAGGCAGAGCATCAAGTACACTGGTTGTTACATCCACAACCAGTACCAGAGTGGAAATGGGAGAGAATAACAATGGATTTTGTGATTGGACTTCCGAGGACACAGAAGAGTCATGATGCAGTTTGGGTCATTGTTGACAGACTAACCAAGCTGCTCATTTTCCGCACAAATCGAATGGACTACAGTTTGGACAGATTGGCCAGGATGTACATCGATGAGATTGTGAGATTGCATGGAGTGCCAGTATCTATCGTATCAGACACAGATCCTAGGTTCACTTCTAGATTCTGGGGTAGTCTTCAGAGAGCCCTAGGAACTAGATTGAACTTGATCGCATTCCACCCATGCAGATGGCCACCCGAGAGGGTAATTCAGATTTTGGAGGATATGCTACGGGCTTGTGTGATTGAGTTTGAGGGCAGTTGGGATACACACTTGCCTTTGATTGAGTTTGCTTACAACAAGAGCTATCAATCAAGCATTGGGATGCCTCCATATGAAGCTTTGTATGGCAGAAAATGTAGAACCCCGTTGTGTTGGGATGACGTGGGTGAAAGAAAGATGATCGGACCCAAAATTGTTCAACAGACTGAAGAGAAAATCAGGGTGATCAGAGATCGACTTAAAGCTGCATCAGACCGTCAAAAGTCCTATGTTGATTTGAAAAGAAGGGATATTGAGTATGCAGTGGGTGAGAAAGTTTTCCTCAAGGTTTCTCCTTGGAAGAGGATTATGAGATTTGGCAGAAAGGGGAAACTAAGTCCTCGTTTTATTGGGCCATATGAGGTTCTGGAAAGAGTGGGTCCTTTGGCATATCGGTTGGCACTACCTCCAGAGTTGGAAAAGATACATAATGTCTTCCATGTGTCTATGTTGAGGAGGTATCGATCAGACCCATCTCATGTACTACCAGTAGAAAAAATAGAAGTGAATCCAGACCTCACATATGAAGAAGAACCCATAAAGATTCTGGCTTATGAGGTGAAGCAGCTACGGAATAAGCAGATACCGTTGGTAAAAGTGCTGTGGAACCATCATTCGGGTTAAGAAGCTACTTGGGAACGCGAAGAGGACATGAGGAGACAACACTCACAGCTGTTCAGAGATTGATACTAGGTAAAAATTTTGAGACGAAATTTATTTAAGGGGGGGAGAATTGTAACACCCCCGTTGCATAGCCTGGTATATTTCACTGTTCCGGTGACCGGTGTCGGTCCGGACAATTAATGGGATTAGGGCCACACTTAAGACAATTTGAGAAGCCATAAACACAAATAATTAGTAATGTTTAATTAGTTGACTATAAATAAGAAAAACAGAACATAAGAGATTAAACGAACCGAGAGTCACAGCGATGAGTGACCTCCTGAACGCATCACAAGTCGTTTTAAACTCAAATTTTGAACCGTAAAAAGTGACGCTGCGGTCCTTAGGACCCTTATGAACACAGTGGAAAAGATAAAATCATGAAAAAGAACTGTTAAGCCAGTCAAATAATTAGGTCAGGGAGCCGGAAGAAATATGGAATTATTTACAAACCGGGATGAACCGGTGAGGGGCAATTTCATCAATTGACCCCGAAAGCTGACTCCTGACCTAACTGTCAAATAAAATCGGAGAAAAGAAAATTTCGGAATCGACAATAGAATTAAAGAACTAATAGAAAAATAAATAGAAAAAAAAAAAAAGAAAAGGAAAGAGGTTGGAAAAGTCAAAGTTGATGACATCACTAATGATGTCATCAACAAATTTGTTAAATATTTATTAAAATTGATATTTATGGTCTTCCAAAGAAAAAACGTGTAAAGGAAAAACAAAAGAAAACAAAATAGAAAATCTCTTCTTCTTCCATCTTCCTTGCCGCCCCATTTTCCTCCCAAGTTCCTCCATGAGTGGTCTTCCATGTAAGCTTACTTTTAAGCTTAATTTTCTTCACTTAATTCAAATAACTCCCTTAAAAACCTCCCTAGAGCTTATTGTTACAACTTGAGAAGAGGATTACAAGAAGAAAGAAGAGTTAAAGATAGGGTTTTGAAGCTTTAACAAAAGGTTAGTATGTTAAATTGTTACTTTTCCATTCAAATGCATGTTTAGGTAATTAAGTGAGCTAATAACTTGATTTAAATGAAACAAATATGGGGAAAGAATTAAATTGAAATTTTGGGCAGCTTGAGAGGAGTGTGGTTTGCATGAATATGATGCAATTGAGTGAGTTTAGAAGCTTTACTTAGTGAAATGATTAACATTAAAATTATTAGAAGTAGTTAAATGCAAGAGTTAGTGAGATTAGGGTTTCAATGCTAGGGTTTATGAATCAAAATTTGGAGAAATGCATAAATGGCATGTTTAACCTATTGTGACATGAATTAATGGTCAATTATGACCAAATAAATTGTGTGGGAATGGTGGAAAATTTAGCTAAATTCGTAGGTCAATGGTCATGCTGCTGGCAGCATGACCAAACCTACTTTGAAGGACCAAAACTCAAATTTTACAAGCCTAATGGATATGCCACTAATTGGAGGTGAAAATAGACATAAAAGAGCACAACTTTCATTAAGGAACCATGACCAAAAACTGACCAAAACTTGGTGAAACAATTGACCAAAGTGAGTTGATAGCAGGCTGCAAGATTAAATCTGACCAAATGAGCAAGAATCTGTTCATTTGGTCATAACTCGAGTTAGACAAGTCAAATTGACCTGAAATTTGGCCAGGGGTTAGAGGGAATATAGATCTAAAACTTTAATGAAGAACATCACCCCAAATTATGCCATTAACCCATTCAAATTATTGAGCAAAGTTAGGGTACCAAACCTGCACCTCTGCAGAAATTTCATTGAGCAGCAATGTTTGGATGGCTATAACTCTCTCTAGGAAACTCGGATTTAGGCGATTCTTGAACCGATGGAAACCTAAGACATAGTAGAACATTTCATATGAAGAAAGTTAGACCAAATTATGAACTTAACTTAATCAAATTACTGACCCAATTTGAACCAAAATCTGCGAACCCAAAAGTGCGGTATGAGCGATTGCACGTGAAAGAAACTTATTTTGGCCATAACTTGAGTTACAAAACTCCGATTGAGGTGATCCAAAATGAGAATACACTTAATACAATAAGAAATATTTTATATGAAGGAAGTTTTGTCAAATTCCAACAGTAGATCGACCAATGGAATAGTGCAACTTCGGATCACAAAACCGAAAATTGGCAATTTTGCCAAAAATGACCTATGCTTTGAAAAAGTGACCAAAACCAACAAGTTTAATGAACAAAATGTGGTATGTGGGTGAAGTTGGAGTTCCCATACCTATTAATCCTTAGAAAGTCAATTATTTGACTTAAATAGTGCAGTGAATAGTAACTAAACACAAAATTTCGAGAACGTCGAATTTAACACGTTAGAAATAGGTAAATGCGAAGTTAAAATTTATTTTGGGATTTATGTTAAGTTCTAGTACTGAAACATTGTAAAATTTTGTGTTTCAGTTGAAAAGAATATCGGAAGGAACTCGAGGAAACGAGTCGATGCTAAGCGACGACTCGCTTGAGGTTTGTGCACAATAAACCCTATTTAAGCATTTTATCCTTGAAAAAAATGATTTATTACGCATTATGAATTTATGAACTTTTGTGTTGCCACCTTGTGATCAAATTGTAACTTTGGAAATGGATTTGATTTTTGCATGCAATATTTGAATGAAATGTTTGAAACGAATTTTTAATTCACACTTAGCATGACAGTTACTTATTATTCCTCCTCCATTTATGGGGTTGAGATCGTTTATTGTCCTCCCTCTCTTGATTGCCAGTTGAGGTTGTAGATTAGTTGAGTACTCATTAGCTAGCTAGCCACCTCCCTCATTGGTTTCGATTAATGGGGTTGAGATTGCTTTGTCGTGGTGTACAACACGGCATTGATCGAAAATTTTGTGTCATGGCTTAAGTTGTGTACGACTTTGGCAACACTGTGTTTATGCAATTGTTTGACTAAACTGTTGTTTAATATATTATTTGACAAAATGAGTTGTTATGAGCTTTGATATTTGCGAAATGTGATTGTGAAGTATTCAAATTATGTTTCATCAATAAATGATTTATGTATCGCATTTTAAATCTTTATTGTGCACCATCGAGTATGTTTATACTCGATAGTTTAATTTATCGTCGCAGATAAAAGCAAGGAGAAAGCAGAGTGAGTCATGGGATTGACAAGATCTTTTGATCCCTTTTTGTACGGGTATTGTTTTATACCCTTATGGTTATTTTGATGTAAATCTTTGAATGTCATAAGTATCAATGTAAATTGAGCAGTTGTAAATAAACTATAATAATATTATTTTAGATTTTCTTCAGAAATTTGATATTTGTACATATGGATTTTCTGCCTTATGTTTTGTGAATGGAATTATTGAACATACTGAGTTGACAAATTTGACTTGGATTGTGAAACTGTTTTGAAATGGATTGACTTGAGTTGAATTGTGAATTATTGGAGGTTGGGAGTTGTAAAATAGTTTTGGAAGTGCTTTTTACAGGTATTTGAAGAACTGGTTTCTCAAAATACAGAGGAACTCACAAAATTTTTATAAAATTTGCGACAAAATTTGAATGGACAAAAATTTTTACTAGTATTTAAACTTTGAATAAATGGTTTTTAATTCTTACCAAAATGCTCACCACTTCCAAAATGTAAGAAAATTGTTTTAAAATCCCTTGTAGGGTACTTAATGAGTTATCGGTAGGTGAAGTTCGGTAGTTCATTAAGTATTCTACGGGAGCATGCTATGCCTTACGGAGGGGTAAGGTGTGACAAATTGTAATTAAATTAGCAAAAATTTGATGTAGTAAAGGAAAGAAATTTTAGCATGAAATGCTAAAGAAGAAAGAAATATGTATCAAATGGAGAAGGAGAAATAAATGTAAAAAAAATATGGAATTATTATATTATTTGGTGTAGGCCACAGATAGATATTTTAAATTTATTTGTGATGTATTGTGGCTTGTTGAGAATTAGTTGAACTGTTAGAATTTTGGGGAACATTCAGGTTATGCTAGAGTGCCGCTGGATTCCTTTTAAAAATTTCATAAATAAATCATGTATTTTATATTCCACAATTTCAGCTTAGGATTGAAATTCCTTTCTTGATGCATCTTTATTTTCTTTAACTTTAAGAGATAATCCAGCTTCTGTTGTAGATACTAGGAGTACTCCAGTGATCTAGGCTTCAATCTGTCTTCAGTACAGGTGAGTGGATAAATATATAACACTGATATTTTATTAAATGTAAATTATTTATATTATTATTTTTGTATGAAAATGGAAACAGAAAAAGGTAATTTTATGTTTTATTATTGAATGAAATGAAATTTACAATTATAGCTGAATAAATGGCCGAATACACTCAATATATGCACCAAATAGATAACACCTTGACGATGGGTGGATTATTTCAGCTCAGCTTATATTTATACTATTTTTGGGACAGCGCTTGATATACACATAGTCTTTGGGGGTGATCGACCTTTGGGAGTAGCTCTGCACATGTGTATGATCATTATTTTTATTGCTCTTGGGTTATTATGGTGTCATTATAGAGCCCAAGATGCCAACATTGCTCTCAGGCTGCTAGAGTTTATTATTGCGCTTGAGATGCCAACATTATCTAAAGGAAGCATATTGCGAGTGTATGAGGATATTGCAGGGTTTATGATTTTGATATATTTGTTTCAGTGATATTGTTACAATATGAATTTTATTTCAGCTTAGCTATATGATTTAGATTAAATAATATTTATTCAGCTATCTTGTTCTAATATAGCAGAATTGGTATTATTAAGTACTAGAACCTTGTTTATTTTCCTTTGTTATTTATTTATTCACTCACTAAATAATTGTACTCACCCTCTTAATTTTCAATATTTCAGATTCTTTTTGTTGAGTCCACCACTAGTAGCCTCTCTTCAGTATTGTCCTCTCTTCCACTTCACCAGCTATAGAGTCTAGTAGAGGTCGGGATAACATATTTCTTTTGAATATTTATTTCGTTTTAGTTTACTATACATCTGTAAAAATAGCTAGAAGCTCTGAACTGTAAATATTTTCTTTTGATCCTCACAGAGAGGATATATGTATATTGTGCATTTATTTATGTTGGTTAGACATGGAGTCTTATTTTATACACATCAGATATATTGTCACAGGTTTCTTGATTTTTTTTAGCTATAGATTTAGGGAAAACTCTATCAGTTTCCCAAGTTACATCAGTCTCTACAGGTTAGGGATTGGTGTGACATATAATCTTTAAACTGACTTTAATATATTGTTTTAAACTAAAACTCATTGATAACAAATGAGTTTTAGCTTAATAATACTAGAGTCGTCTTTGACTGTAAGTTTTGAATTCGAGCTCTAATTCAAAGCTAATTATATATATATATATATATATATATATATACTCATTTAATTAAGGATGAATATTTGATTAATAGTAAAAATTTGAAAAGGGCATCTGATAGTTCTAATTTTTTTTTTAAGCAATATCAGAAAACAATTTAACTTGGGACTCCTCTACTTAAGCTCCGGCCAATAGGTTTCCCCTTAAAACCCAACCTAGAGGATCTAATGGTTCTAATTAATGATCAATATTTGAACAACAGCAGATTTTTGAAAATGGTATCTGTATGCACAGGATTGACAAGTACCTGACTTGAGCATGGGCACAAGCGACGAGGCTGACCATTAATAGTAAAAGCATCAGACACTTGAGGGTCTCCTCCTGTCATGAGGAATTCCTTGAAAACCTCCATCACATCTCTTTTCCACCATTTCCCAACATTGACAATATAATATATTTAATTTATATAATAGCATTTATTTGGGAAATTAATTAGCTAGCTACTGATTCATATACGACATCGAGTAATAAATCATTACAAAATCTGGTATTGTTAATTTATTGATGGAAAAAATTACCTAAAATGATAGGCACCTCAGCATGAGGACTAGGAAAAGGTTAGTTAGTTCCATATTTTGGATAGATAATGATACCCCACGGACTGTAGCTCTAGACCAATCACTGTGAGCATGCCACCATAATGTCCCTTCTTCTTCAGAGAATATGACCTTCAGCCTGAACTTTGCACCAGGTTGTATTGGACACTGTGTAACATATTCAGGACCATCTGACCATGGATTTCTTGGTTGCTTCACTCCATGCCTAGTGGCCAGAAAAAAAAATAATAAAAGAGCGGACAGAATCACACTTCAAGCAATTAAATTGAAGGAAATTATTCATACCAGTGAATGGAGATATTATATTTGCCCTGGTTATGGACTGTGATAAAGATTGTGTCACCCTTGTGAACATGTAAAGTTGGCCCTGGAAATTCTCCATTTACGGTCAAGATCCTCTTTCTGCTGCAGAGTCTAGTGTAGGGAACTTCCTTCACCTAGATATAAAGGTAATTTAACTTGATTATAGATAATATATGTGAATGAATTTTGGTAGACATAGCAATGAATATTGCAATATATTGTATCTTATTAGACAATTCCATATGGATATTTGCTAGACAGAAGGATGTTAAGAGTAAAATGGCAATGCTACCTGAAAGTAATAATGTGTTAAAGCTGAGCAATAATGAGTGAACGAGAGTAGAACCCATAAAATTTGAATAATGGAAGTATTCATGGCGGGCAACCTGTTCTTCTGTTATGAAAAAGAAGCCTTTCACTCTTCACTTTAAACGATTTGTCTGCTAAATTTATAGATGTTAATTATTGAACTTGTTGGTGAACTTAAGACTTCAGAGGATTTCTTGCTTGTTCATCTAAGGAGTCTTCTGCATTAGCACGACAAGACAAGACAATTTAAAGAAAAAACACTTATCCATTAAATTGAAACTGAAATCGAATCCAGTAAAATATGAAGATTAATCAACCATTACTAAAAAATTAGAATTTTTTTTTTTCAATAGGCAAGTAGAATTTTATTAAGAAGGATAAGAACAGATAAAACAAGGGCAGAAGAAAGCTGCACTAGATCCATGCCAAAAAGCAATACCATATACGCTCAAAACTAACAGCAGCTCCCTCCAAAACCCAGGAAAAAAAAAACCAAATCTGGGAACAATTCAACAGGATCTCTAAAAAAGAGATGGGCAAAATAAATGAACAAAGCCAATCAAAAGAAGGCTGTAAAAACTACAGCTTCAGAGAATCCCTAGGAACAGATGTGAAAAAAAGTTAGAATTAACCGATCAGTTAGCCAAAAAATAAATTTTAAGGAATTTTTTTGTATTGTCTTTTAATTTTTTTAACAGAAATGAGATTTATTAATCTTGACTTTATCTGTAAGTTAATTCGATTTAATTTTTAATATTGAAAAAGAAAAATTTTGTCATTGGCAAAATTCTCCTAAGTGGTCTCATATTTACCATTAGTCTAAAGCTTCTAGTTAATTCAATTAGAGGCTATTCTTTCTTTTATCTTTATTTTCTTACTATCTATTATAATAAATTTCGTAACGTATGAGTCTTGAATTATTATTAGTAGAAAAAAAAAGTATGTTAATGCTTATATAAACTTTTATCATATATTTTCAGTCAAATTATATATTAATTTATTTTAATTTTTAAACTCAAGTACATATGCATTTTTTAAAGAGACCTGATAGGTCAGGTTACATTATAATAAATAATATCAAATTCTTTATGATTTCACTCTATTTAATAATTTTATTGAGTAAATATATTTAAATTCAAATTGACAAACAAAATTAATTAAAAAAGTTTAAAAAAATTAAAGAAATAGGCAATATATATACATTTTCCTGATCTTAAATATGCTAAAGGACAATTCATATTGTCCACTTACTGGATTGGTGTAGGATTGAATTGCCATTTTCAGAAGGTTGGTTGGTTGTTAAGATAATTAATTAGTATTGTAAAAGACCTTCGAAAAAAATGTGACCACTTCTCAACCTTAAGCAGAATTTAATTATTATGGGATTTTGCCTAATTTTACAGGTTTTTTTTAGAAAAATTTGACAGATTATTAATTCCATTTAAGTTTTTGTTTGCCAATTATACATATACCTATCGTAGAGAGGAACTTTTAAGGGTTTTTTTTTTTCCTTTTAATTTGATTATGAATGGAGTGTCAACAGATCTTTTGAGAACTTGGAAGCAGATGCGCCAGACATAAAACGTATGAATACTCACCATAGAAAATCGAAGACTAACAGACCCATTGGCCCTGCCTTTTGATGCAAATGAGGAAGCTTGGAATATATTGAAACTGGGTAAGCGGTTAGGCTTAGCCTTTTCTCATCCTGATGAAGAAATTGCCGATTTTTTCTTCGCAATTGAAAGAGTTGGCATCTTATTTCAGGGTGTTGTGGTCTTTGCTCTGTTTGGGCATTCTTGGCTCTCCAAGTTTGGATTGGTTCTTATCAGCTCACGTTTGAATGTAGTTGCTGCCATTCCGCTTTGATCAGCGTTTGGTTGGGGTATTTTGCCAGTGGTTCATCTTTGGTTTTTGCTTGGGGTCTTGTTTGCTGTATAGTTTTGGTCTCTTAGGCTGTGGCCTCCTATGGTTTATATCCTTTGCTGTCCTGTTTTTGTCTTTTGTTTCGGCAGAATTCTTGCCTTGTTTTTGCAACGTGTTTTTAGGCTTGGTTTTGGACTTTGTTTTATTTACATATAGCTATAGTTCTTATTTAATAAAATTCACAGCCTATAAAAAATATTTTTTAATATTATTTCATATAAAATATTAAAGTAATAAATAATATTAAAATAATATATTTAAATATTAAAGTCATATATAAAGCAATAAATAATATATATAATATTATATATAATAGCGTTATAAATTAGTGTGAAAATGTTATTAAAAATTTTATGTTGTTTAATAATCTTATTAACAACATATTTTAAATCTTTAGTTTAAATTTATTATAGTGTATTGTGATATCGTATATTTAAATAAGCACTAAAGACATTCAGTTCCGGATCAAAATTGAAACAAAACTTTCGATTATTTGACTTTTAGGAACCAAATTTCAATTCTAATTTTGATTCGGTTCTAAATAATTCGGTACGGTTCTGATTCTATTTATAGTATAGTTTTGATTCTTTTTTTTTTCAAATCTTGATTTTTACACTTAAAACTATAATATTCTTATATTTATTTTAAAATATAAAATTCAATCTTAAAATAATATGAAAACAGTAATAAAAACAATAATATTATCATTAACATAATAATATTAATACAAAAAATATATTCCTTAGAAAGAATATTATTATCTTTCATATTTCTTAATTATAGACTTTAACTAAAAGATAAATATGTAATTAAGAGTTAAAAAGTATGTTATATGGCTGACATGTGATTTAGCATGTAATTAAAGATTATAGACGAGTTAATGTATTTAAAATAAAAATATAATATTATACATAATATATGATAAAGATATATATGTATAAAATTAATTTTTCGATTGGATTCTAATATGGTTCAATTTAGTTATTTACAAAGATTAAAAACTAAACTTAAATAGTAAATATAAATTCGATTCAATTCTTATAGTACTAATTCTTTTTTGATTCTGATATGATTTTTTGGTTGGATTCAAATCTCAAAAATCATGCCAACCAGCACTTCTAGAAATAGTCCAACTCAAAGGCTAGTTTTGTTTTTCAATTTTCTTTTTTTATATGACATATCATCAACTAATTTTTTAAGTTTATTGTGATGTGATATGATATGTTATTAAGTTGCCTTTCTAATCTGGTCAAAGTTAAATTAATCAAGTTGATCAAATTCACTTATTAATTAGGTTAATCCTTAAAAATTATTCAAAATTAAGGAGCAATTGACCTCTCTCTCTCTCTCTCTAAAAGTTGTAGAGCGAGAATTTTCTCTCTTTCTGGGTTGAGTCGGCATTTCTTGGTCTAACTGAGTTCTTCATCGATTCTTGTTTGCTTCCTTTGCCTACGAGCAGAGGAAGGCATCACTTTGTTTTTGTCTCATCCTAGCGTTTGTTTGCTCTTCAGCGTTGGAATTTGGAGTATATATGCTTTGCTTGGTGTGTTTTTGTAGATCTGGGTTTCATGAGAGGGGGAGCTTTTCAGAGATCTGCATAGGAGCTTTGTTTTTTTTTTTTTGGAGTAGAACCACGAGTTGAGATTGGTGCTCATCATCTTCTAGAAGGTCGATGCATGTTTGGGGATAGGTAACTCGGGGTTGTTGAGCTTGCTCAGTTGGGTGGCTGTTTGCCCCTACCCCTAAGGCTATACGAGATTGAGATGCCATGAACTCTACCATCTCCCCCTCCTACGACTATTGTGGTGGTGATATCTTTTCAGTGGTCTAGCTCCTAGTTGGTTTGATATCCAAGGCAATACTTTTGCTCAGCAGGTGTTGGCCTGCTTTTTGAGGTAGTATCATGGTGTCGGCCTGCTAATTCATTCCATCTCCAGTAACAGCCAAGAATAGTGGCTCTGTATGGGTTTCATCTCTGGCAACATCCATGAGTGGCAGCTCTTTATAGGATTAGGGGTTTTGCTTGAGCAAGACTCCTGTGATTTGTTTTCTGGGCTGGGTTTTATATTGTGGGTTTGGCTAGAATAGGGCTTTGGGTTTTTGTTAGACTTGGTTGGTTATCTTGTTCTTTTTGTTGGACCTTTATATCTTTGCCCATTGGGCCATGTTTAATGCAATGCTGCATTTAAAAAAAATTATGCAAAATTAAATATAATATAATGAAATAAAATTTTAGTACAATATTAAATCAAAATGTGCTTGTTATATTTTATTCAGTTGCATCATATTAAACATATATATAAGCTATTTATCCAAAAAAAAATATATTAAACACAAATATGCTAAGTTTTTAAGTTTACTTGCTCATGGCTAGAGATTTCCACATTTAAATGTACAGGTTATTAACATACGGACGAGAGAAAAACTTATTTAAATTTGATTTATTATGAATATAAGATATAAATATATGAATCTTATTATACATATTATGTCTTAAATCTATAATGGATCAAATTTAGAAAAGAATTTCTCCATAAACATCTATTATAACTATTATTATTAAGAAGTTAATTAAAATAAATTAAAAACATAATAATAATCTAACTATATGAGGTGAATCATTTGAAAATCAAAGAGGAGGACTCATAACTCGCAGGGCTTCCGCCTTTCTCCAGAATAGATGAAGATGTGGTGCATGAAGGCATGTAAGGAGGGGGTGGGCGCATGCTTGTAGCCGTGGTGTTGCCATTCCTCACAATAAGTACAGTGTCCATGCCCCAGCTCAGATGACGTTCCAAGTGACAATGTATAAACCATACCCCTGAAAATATATAATCCAAGTTTAATTCATTAATAATTATTTTTATATTTTCTAATACAACACAATAAGAACTTTATATCACTTTCGATTATTAGCTCAAGCTTTTCATATTAGTTTATATCAGTTAAGCTCGTCTTTATATCAGCTTGAGTTTTTCATAGCCTAACCCTTTCCAATAATTTTAAAGATGTGGGAAATGCAACGATGGAATGCAGTCGTAATCGAGAGGAAAAACTTAGTTACCAGGATTTTCAGCAAAAAATCTGATAGCAGCCCATCCATTCTTAGGAACAGCAACTGTGTTAATTTCTGGTGGATCAATCAAATTATATGACTCTGGATCGGTCTGGTTGTCAAAATTGCCTGAACCAGTCCCTACCCAATAGAAACTAAACCCATGTAGATGAATTGGATGACTCTCTGCAGCACCAATATTAGTTCCTTGAAACACTATCTCAATTGCATCCCCATAATTTAACATTTGAACCTTTGTCCCTGGTTTTGTCATGGCTGTAATGTTATCTACGTCTCCTGTGAAGTTGAACATATACGGTGGATCACTTGGAAAATCTTCCTCGTAAACTCCACTCAAATGCCTGCAGAAAGATCCTTGCATAAAACTTATGAAATTAAAATGCACTAAACAAGCTAAAAAATAATATCCAACGAGATCTGGATAAGTAAAATTGAAGCAATTTCTAAGATTTTGAGATTATGAATTTGAACCCTAATCAAATAAATAAATTAGTTGGTGTCAAAGCCAGCTGACAGTGAATCATGAGATTGGGAGAGACAAATTTTAGACTTGCTAACTTGAGCTTATATAACCTTGAAATGATTATAACATGAGTGACTTGACTTGAAATTGATTTTTTGATTGACCTTATATCAAATTGAATTTTTGATTCGAAACGACGATAACCCTCTAATTGACTTAAAAACTTTTCTATATAGTTACACAACAAGTAACTTGAATTAATCGGCAATCTAAAATGACTCGACTTAATTTATACAAAAAAAAAAAAGATGATACTTAAAATGACTTGTAGCCATTAGTTGAACCGACCCACTTGCCGCCCTACGTGAGACCCATATCCATTAGTATAACACTTTTATGATCTAGGAAAAATTTGAAAAGAGAATTATATGGATAAGGAGAACAAAGACAAACCTGTAATAGGCACCCAGTATGTCAATCTGTGGAGACTCAAAACTAACATTGTTCATACTTGAAGCCATCCTATCTCCATCTGTTCCAGCACAAGTGGCATTCGGGCCGCAAGGCAACACATTTACAGAAATTGTTACATACATGTGTTTAGTGATGTTCACAGGAACATTAACAGGGTGCTCTTCGCTTGCCAAGCTCCTTATTCTGCTTGTGAAATTCATTGCAGCATCATCATCATCATAGTTGGGAAAATTTGGAAATGGAATAGATGATGGGGGAGTATAATTGCCGTTATATTGGAGAATTGCTGTAGTGGTGGTGTTATCGAAGGGAACGACACTGTCGAAAAAGGGAGTGGAAGCCATGTAATAGTAGCTTGGAGCCTTGTTTGCTGTGACCAAGATGTCCATGGTTTGTCCTGGGCTTATCATTATGTAGTTCGTTGCTATAGGTTTGGTGTATGCACCATCTTGGCCAACAACCGTAAGGTTGTGGTCAGCAATGGCAAAGAAATGTTCTTCATTCACCACAGCGTTTATAATTCTGAGAAGATAGGTCATGCCATGCTCGACTGAGAGACGATATGTCGTTTCTACAGGATGAATATTTACAAAATGAAGTTTAATAGTGAAAATTTACTGTAGCAATTAGATGGACTAATAAAGCTTACCATTGGAGCATGGGTATAGATCTCCTGGTTCACCGTTGATGGTGTAGGCATCTGAAATGTGAAAATCTCCACCAGTTTCTATAGCATTATCATATACTATTTTCAAATCTCCCTTGTACCATGATGCTGCACGCCAATACATCAACTTGTATTAAATTAATTTATCCACCAGGCTGACACATGGAGTACTTAATTGTATGTTAATTATTTTCTATATTAGCATACCTAGAACAATTGTTTGTTGTGCATAAGGCGTAGGAAAGGGGTATGTGGTTCCATTAGCAGGAAAAATAATGATGGGACCATGGACAGTGGCTCTGGACCAATCACTGTGGGCGTGCCACCATAGAGTTCCTTCTTCAGTGGAAAATATGACCTCATAAGTGAAGTTGGTTCCGGGTTGAATTGGGCACTGTGTCACATTCTCAGGACCATCAGACCACGGATTCCTGGGTTGCGTTACTCCATGCCTGTAATTTATTCATACATAATTAGATTCAATAATATCAAATATCAAACTCTAACTAATCTGCTTGCTAGTTAGTCGGCTAGATTATTCTGATTCAAATATTATTTTTTGTTACAAGCTATTGAAAATTGGATGTAAGAATGTTTGGTATGGAAATACATTGACTTCTTCATATATTATATTTCCCTGCTCAAACGTATGCGGACTATGAGTAGATGCAAAACCTTACATCAGTGCTTCTCTTCAAAGATCGGTTGACTATTGGAATGATTTATTTATTATTTTTTTCTACCGGCCTAAAAGGAGGGAAGATTCAAATTTGCAACTATTTTTGGTACCACTGACTGTGACTGAAAATCAAAGTCAAGGAAACGACTCCAACACCATTAAATTGAAACTCATTGGTTGCTAAAGTTTAAGTATAGCCATTGGCTATTCCTTGTTTTTGTAAGACATGTATTAACACAAATAAGAAGAAAGAGAGAGAGTGAGGGAATTTACCAATGCATGGTAATACCGTAGCTTGCTTGATTATGGACATTAACAAAGATTGTATCCCCCTTGTGAACATGTATTGTTGGCCCTGGAAAAGTTCCATTTGCAGTCAACATTCTTTTTGTGCTACACAACTTTGTAAAATTAACCTCTTGTAGCTGCAGCAACCAAGAAAGAGAATATGAGATTGATCGAAAACCTGACATGCACAAGACCAATTAATTCACATTATATTAGATTTGAACATATATGTATGTATACGACAAATTTGTCCATGTAAATAAAAGATATGCAAGAACTTACAATAAGATCATAGTGGCTACTATCTTTGCCTTTAGCTACCAGCAGCCCATTCATTAACAGAAGTCCTAGAAGCCCTAACATCAAACCCAAATTCATATTCATTTTCCTCAATTACTAACCAGGCACTCTCCTCTGTGTTCTCTGCCTAGATGCTGCTCGCTTGCTCTCTGTGATCTTACCTTTAGAATCTAAGAGCTATTTAAAGAAAAGAGCCGTAGTGTTTAGGTTGCTTCCTAGAAGGTTACACCGATTTATAAAAGCAATAATTAATAATCTTGCATCAGTAATATTTAAAATTACACAAAATCCCTATCAGATTCTACTTACTGGTCAAATTCTCTGTTTTGACAAATTATACTGAAGGAAAAAAATTTTATATATATATATATATATTGTCTTTGATTTGTATTTCGCTTAAACTTCTTTCATCAAATAGAACAAACATTTTTTTTTCCCTCTCTCTCTTTTCTAATAATGAGTAGGAGAGGGGGAAAAACTATTCTAGACTTTTTATTTTGTGAAAAATAACTTATAAATGAAAAATATTCTATTTAGAAATTATTTTCTAAGAAAATGTTTTCTATGAAAATATTTTTCATTATTTGGTTAGAATATTAAATTAATCGTATGTGTTTATATAATGTATATATAAATGTTTTCGCATTTTAATAGAATTGTCAAAATCTGAAAAATGACATCTTCTTCACAGAAAAAAAAAAGTCATTTTTCTTAAAAATAACTTAATTTTCTTTTTTACCAGAAAAATAATTTTTGTTAACTAATTTCCTGAGTACCTCAAATATGAAAAAATATTTTTCAAAAAAATATTTTCTGCAAAACAATTGGAGTCTAAAGCAAAACAAGCAAACCAAAGTCTAATTGATCAATTAATGTCCACTCTGGAGTCTTTAGCAGGTTGTAATTTTATGTTGCCTCATTTCAAGCTCAACATAATGTCAGGTTAAAAAATTAATAATAAGGGATTTGGTATTTTCCAAGTAGAAAAAATCAAATATCTCAATGCTTGTTGGAAAAACACTAGAGATAAAGTTAGCTTAATCAGTATCACAGGTAATATAAACATTTGTAACTGATGAATGAAAACAGGGTGAGGACATAGGTTCTGAATTCACTAGAGACTATATGCTTTCAGGTTCTGAATTCACAGCATCACCATCTCCGATAGTATGCGAATGCAGATGACCACCGACGCAAGAGACATATCATTAGGTTTCTTTGAACTTGAGTTGCCTCCATCAAAATGTCCAAAGCCCTTTTGTCTTCGTCCCTGCTTTATTGTTACTTCTTTTTATGTGGGAATTATTCTCTCATCCAAGAGTATCCATTGTGTGCACTGTTGTTAGAATTTTACTATTCTCAATTCGGATCTTACGATTCGATTTGATTATTTGTTCTAGTGATTTGAATTTAGAGGGTGAATCTTAATTATATTTGAGTGTTAATTGAATCTTATGATTTGATAATAAGTTAGGTGAATCAATACTAGTCCATCAATTTGTCATTCTTTTTCTGGAGTGTTGTTAGACTCATAGTTTCAAAATTTAATATTTCACTCCATTTGTTATTGTGAAAAGTGTACACAAAACCTTTCCTTAGCTATTTTTCTTCTATTAGTCATTCTTTTCCCTCTCTCTCTTCTTTTGATTTCTTTTTTGTTTAATTTATTTCTCTAAATATATTGTCAAATTATGTCATTTTATAGTAATATATTCCGACCTTTTAATTTAATCCACTATTTTTTTTCATTATTTAATTATTTATTCAAATTTAAATGGCCGTTCAACACATACACAATAATAATCATCGTCTATGATTCATAATTTATAACATAAAACTATATAAATATGTTGTTTTATTAAAATATCATTCTTAATTATTAGCAAAATGATAATTATGTATTTATCAAAATATGTCATTGTAATATTTTTTTTACTTATTTTTTAAAATATATCACTTTTAATTAATTTTAAGAATTTTTATCAAATATTACAATTCGATTTGATCTTTATTCACAAAATAAATATTTTAATTCTCGATTCGAAACCTAATTTTACAACTGTGATTGCATGTACTGCATTTTTATTAACTTCCTGATTTAATTGAAATAAGAGAGGAAAAGATATTTGTTATATAGTTAAGCAGGAGTGAATAAGTGATGTTATTTCTTCTTTATCGTTTGATTGAACTCTGACTCGTGTTTTAATTCATAACTTTACAGTTTTAAAAATGTTTCCAATACTATTAAACCAAAATTTTGTAATGCAATTTGTTCTTGTTGTCCCATTTTGATAGGTTGTAAAGCAAAATATATTGATTTGGGCATTCTTAAAGCAAAATATAATGATTTGGTATTTTTTTTTCTTTGTACTATCTTTTGAGAGTAAGTTAAATTCAGTCTATTTTTCTTATTATGGTATCAAAGTCAACAATCTTGAAGTGTGAGGGAAGTGTGTTATCTCACATCGATCAGGTACAAGGTAAGATTGCTAAATATATAAAGACTTGGATAATCCTTGATTCTTTTTTGAGTTAGCTTTTTAAAGGAGTTAGTTCCGATCCACTTTCTTATCGTTGTTTGATAACTAAGCATGTGTGCGCAGGGAATTGCAGAGGGGATTAGTTTTTGCATTTCTCATAACATTGGTCTTTTGTTTATGCATGCTGTTATAATTTAATGGAGTTACGATATTCTTTTCCCTCGTTCCAGGGTGCCTGGAATGAATCAAGCTAATTAAAATACCTTGATTTCGGTTTAAGTTGCACGCATGTCCTTACAGATGATGAAATTATTTCTCTTGTAAGTCTGATATTTTTCTACTTATTCTCCTTCTCGTATGCTTCCAATAGAATGCATGCAGGATCTGTGCGCAAAGAAGAGGAATGAAGAATTTTTTTTAAAATAGTGGAGAAAGAAGAAAAATGCAGGATCAGTCACATGATAATAATCTGAAATATAGTAGAACTGGTGATAACATGCATTTAATTTTTTTAGTAGGGAATTTGAGAATGAAGACTCGAATCTGAATCTATTAGGTGAGTAATATACTTTCAGCCGCTAGATCAAACTATACACCACAACCAATTGATTTAAGCACTTCAACATTAACTCTAACTAGAGGGGATAAATTTAGACTCTATCGACTTATAACTTGTTTTAATATGAAAAATTAAGGTTTAATTAAGAGTAAATCCAATTATTTGCATTATTCAATTTGAAATTGATCCATTTGCATTGATCTAATTAATTTAAATTTTGATTTAAAAATTAAAAAAATAAAAATTAATTTTTCTGATAAAAATAAATATTTTGATCAAAATGATTTATATATTGCAAATGGATTTGAATTTGACCTCAAAATACTCAAGCAATTCAGAAAGTAACTCAAATCAACTTAATTAAAATAAATCAATTTGCATTGAAAAAAAAAACTAAATAATCTACAACTTAAAATAATTCGAAGTCTTTTTTTAATTAAAAATAAAAATCCAAGTCAAATAACTCGAATATAATCCATATGATACAATTAATTAATCCACATGCGCCCCCCCAAAAAAATCTAATATCCAATTAAAAAAAAAAACTTAAATAGCATCACGAGCCAAAATAATTATATATAAAATATCTCTTACGGTCTTGGCTATGAAGAAAAAAAAAAAATTGATCGATTGTATAAAAAAAATATATGTTTATTTATTAATATGGCCAATCCTTCCACTATTTTAAATATCATGCTGTATTTTTCTTTTTTTGTAACATGAAATATAAGATTTTGTTAACAAAAGATGATAGCATGATGAAATCAAGTTCTGACAAATGACTATTCGATGAGCCTATAATAATTAATTTTTTTAAATTCAGCTCTAACTAAATTTCGATTTTAATTTATAATAATTCTAATAATAATTCATTAAGTTTTAATTTGTAGTAAAATTCATATTTCAAATTCTTAACTTGGAAGGATATATACATAACTCACGGTATATATATATATATATATATATATATATCCAATTTCAAGTCTTAAATTGTATCTTATACTTAATACTTTGCCTATTTTTTCAACTACATTAAGCAGAAGTAACCTTCGCTTGAGAGAATCTTATAAAGAAAGAAACTACAAGTTTTAAAATGCTTAAAACTCAATTTCAATCATTATATTTATTGGAAAAGTTTAATTTAGTTTATTTTTAATTTTTATTTAAATTAATTCAAAATTTTCAATTTAGCTCAAAAATTTAGAAATTTAACTTTTTAATTTTTCAGTTTAAATCAAATCAAGAAATTAAGAAATTTAACCAAAAAATAAAGAAATTAAACTTCTTAATTTTTTATTTATTAGTTGTAGTAGTGAACTATTTAATAGTGGTTTAAAGTAAAAATATTCAAAAAAAAATATTAAATTAACTGTTAAATACAAAAATAGTACCTGCTTGTATAATTACTTATGCCACCAAATAATATATAAATAAAAGAGGTGAGATTTTGATCATAATTAAAAAACTAAATATACTTTAAAAGTTATTATTATCCGGAAATGGTGGTTTCTTGTAGGCAACATAGGAATACATCATATGCAAGAAAGAGGGTCAATACACGTTTCGGAACCATTCACAGAAAATCAGCATTTGTAAAGAATAAGATCATATTGAAGGCGTGGCTGGTAACTATACAATTGCCGGTTTATGGTTCTTTTTATTAATTTTATCTTGAGATTTATGCATGTTAAATTAAATCATTTCAGTTATTTTACGAGTGCACGTTAAGAGTCAAATCTAATCTGATCTGATCATTCATTGCAAATCTCTCTCAACCATATATATATATATATATATATATATATATATATATATATAAACGAGGCCATTACAGTGAACTTTCTCTTATTGTATTTGAGGTCAATGACCAGAAACTATATTTGAATGGTTGTTTATACAAAACCAACATTTAAAGAAAGAGCAAAGGCTGACAGGCAGTTATGATATAACATAACTAGACTGTTCAGTAGCTATATATGAATGTACTTAACACCATGTGGTATATATATGATTAACCAGATAATTAATTAAGCAAGAAAGGAAAATGTAGTTTCTTTTTTAATTTCTTATTTTTTAACACTTTTTCCAAAAAGGAAATTCTTAGATAACAGTTAGTATGCTTTATGAGGTTAGGATATATCATGGGCAGGAAGGAGAATCTATTTGTAGCAATTTATAGTTTAATCGGTGGCATTTATTTATTTTTTTATGTTTATCTTTTTCCTTAAAATGATGCATTTATTTTTTTAAATTAAATTAAAATAAAATTTCATTTAATTAATGATGCATTTATTCTTTTTATGTTTATTGTGAACTGATTTGGTTTTGACCCCAGCCTGAATTCTCACCTAGTTCATTTATCACTTTTTTAGAATGTAAAATTTTATAAGAATTCAATTCAATTAATTTTTTTTATTAATTTTTATATTCGGAATGACGAAATTTTAAAGGAGATGGAGTAAAATAAAATTTTATAAAATAAAAATTTTCAAATTATGGTTTTTCATGGTTTTCAAAACTTCATAATTTTTTAATTTTTTTGTGTTTAGGGGAAAGGGAAAGTTTTTATTAAAGTATTTGAATGTTTTAAAAAATTAAATTTTACAAATCCACCAATTTGGTAAATTGAAAAATAGAAGCTTTTATAGGTTTTCAGTTATCTGAGAACAAATTGTGAGACTTCAATTATCACATATGGAAATCTAAGTATCATTTTGTGAGAATTCAATTTTCGCAAATGATTTATTTCGATAAAAGTCTTAATGATATTTTAATCTTTAAAAAAAAAAATTCTCCAAGAACCCTCACCAACGACAAATTATTAGGTGCACCCAGTGTACATGCACATTTACTAATAAAACAGTGGGTCCTATCTTTCTATTTATATTGTGTAACTGTTTTTATATGAGTATGTAGTGCACTATTTTTTAGTGCACTAGGTGTACTGTATAATTTGCCCTCACTAACACCCATCTAGTCACGATAGCACATTCCGTGACTTACTTTGGATAATCAAGATTGAAAATTCTTACCTAGACCCGGTCTATCATGAACTCAATATACAATTATATGAGAGAGCTCTATGAATCAGGAGAAGCTCAGCTTCATTGGCATCGTTGAAATCATGGGGGGCCAATTGGGCAAGAAAACATGCATCTCATGATGCGTCCCTACCGCAAGTGCACGGGTCGTACAAGTAGTATAGAAAAGATATCGTTCCCACGAGGAGTTGTGTTAATGATTGAATTTTTGATATAAAAAGTTGAGTAAATTGAAATATTTTTGAAATTAAAGTAATGAATTAATGGGTATTGAGAATGTGAAATCTATGTATGCAAAATTAATAATCTATTCAACAATGTATTAATTAAACTAAAATTGCATCAAATTGAAATAAGCAAGTTCAAATATGGCAATATTCAAAATGGTAAGTAATTAAATTCGATTAGAAATTAACAATGGTAAAAAGGCGATTCCGGAGTTCGGGATTTCATATCCGAGCTATTTTGGGATTTTAAATTGGTTATCCAATCTTGTGAAACTTATGGTTTTAAGGAGATTAATTCTTAAATCCTTCGAATACCCTTTCGAGTGAGACAAAGAGTGCCTTAATCAAACTAATCCTACTTTCGTGGAGTTAGAATTAATTAAGACCCATTAAGTTCTTTAATTAATCTGTGAATCCTCTTAATCCTTAGTCTATTTCTAGATCTAAGTTAATTAAGTCCAATTCCTTGATTATCTATCATAAGGCCTTCTCCTTTCGGTGCCTCAACCATGGATTAAGAACATCACTTAATGGGATCCTACACTAAGCATGTCATTAAGTACACAAGAAATGAATAAAACTCATTAGGACCACAAAATATGGATTACCCAATCAAAATCCACAAAATATCTCAAATATTACAACCCTTACTCCAGAATCAAAGGTAAAACTACTCACTATCCATAATGCTTACAAGATATATTGAGTTTAAATGGAAATAAAGCTTTAATCTAAGCTAAGGAATAAGAAATTAAACACTAGAAATATAGAAAAATGTAAGGGAAGAAAGAAATCTGCAAATCTTGGTTGAAAATGGTGTGGAAGGTGAAAGTGACTCTTCGAATTCTGCCTCTCCTCTCCTTTCCTTTTTTGCTCCTTGTCTCATTTCCTAAAATGGGAAAATGAGACTATTTATAGCATTTTTCTGACATGGAGCCCTAAAATGGTATGTTCTAGGAGGAATTATCTGAGGATTTGGTGGCAATGTCACCTATGGATTTGGTGGTAGTATGCAACACATGCTCACAAAAGAAATAACCAGGAGAAACCTTGACCTTGTGAAAAGCACACCATAACATGAATAATTCAGATTTCCCCACAGCACCAGAACTAGTCCCTCTACCCAAAATAGTGCTAGCAATCAGTCTATGAATAAACCTAAGTGCAGGGTCAAAGATTTGAGAAGTTTTTGATCTGCCAGCAGAGAAAGTCTGAGGTTGGTTTGTGATGATTCTCCAGAATTGTGCAGCATTCCAAATACCCTTGTTTGCTACCTCTACTCCAGTATGTGGCACTCGAAATAACCCATCAATTGCAAAACCAAAAATGGTATGAAATTGGTCCAATGATAGCTCTCTATTTTGCCCCAAACATCTAAATCTCATAATTGGCTTATGGTCTACATCATGCAATTTGAGGATAGCAGAGAATGAAGAAATAAACTCCAAAACTAGAGTTGGATAAACTATCTCCTGCTTATGCACAAATTCCATCCAACCCATACCATCAAGATATGCAACTATATTGTCAAATAAACCAAGAGATTGTAGAGAATCGACAGAAATATACCTAGTGGGTTGTACCTTTCTTTCCTTAAGTTTCTTAAAGGCTGCCTTTTAGACTGCATCAGGAAGAGGCCAAGGGAGTTTTGAAACCAATGAAGCTACTGAAATTGGCTTTTTGCTGGAAGAGGGTGCGGAGGCTGGAGTTTTTGGCTTTTTGGGTGGTGGTTCCGATAATGGGGTAGGTGGTTCTTTGCGTTTGGATAGAGGAGGGGCAGAGGACATGGGTCGCACAGATTTCGACCGGATTTTTCGTTTGTACGTGGTTGTGGGAGGTGGTGGGGGTGTCGCTTGTGGAGGGGAATCGGGATTGGGAGGTATCGTTGACAATGGCGAGACCTCGAGAGGAGAAGCTGGACGGGAATGGGGAGGCGACTCCATGGTTCTTGATAGTGAAGATGGAGGAGATGAGGGCAGAAATGAGAATGCAGGGAGAAGTTAGGGTTTATCCGATGAAAATGCGAGTGGAGAAAAAGGGTATACCGGAATTGAGGTCGTGGGGGAAAAGGGGTGAGCAGGGATATCGGGAGGTGGAGGAGGGAAGAGAAAATTGCCGAAAAGAAATTTGATTTGAATCGGGTTTGTGTAGAAACTGCATAAGTGAAAAGTAATTTATGCATAACTTGTGCACTCTTTTATACATGTTTCAGAATGATTTGAACTTCAGAGAAATAGCTCATGCATAAGTGCATAAGTCATGCACTGTCCTTATGCACTGTTTGGCAAGTTTTGAAATCTTGGGTTGGTGGTCATGCAGTTGTGCATAAGTCATGCACCTTCCTTATGCACCTCTCGGTGGGTTTTGGTGTTTGGAAAATGTGGTTATGCAGTTATGCATAAGTCATGCACTTTGCTTATGCATGTTTCGGTGGGTTCTGATTTTTGTGGAAGGTGGTTATGCAGAAGTGCATAGGTTATGCACTCTGCTTATGCAGATCTCGGCAGCTTTTGGTGTTTGGGGTTGGTGGTTATGCAGTTGTGCATAAGCTATGCACTCTGCTTATGCACTCTTCGGTGGGTTTTGAGATTCAGAGTGTGAGGTCATGCAGAAGTGCATAAGCTGTGCACTCTGCTTATGCACCTCTCGGCAAGTTTGGAATTTTCAGATTTCTGGTCATGCAGAAGTGCATAAGTCATGCACTCTGCTTATGCACCCCTCGGCAGGTTTGAATTTTTGGAGTTTCTGGTTATGCAGAAGTGCATAAGTTATGCACTCTGCTTATGCAGACTTCGGCAGAGAGAGAAAATGAAGAATTTAAAGTTATGCAAATGTGAATAAGTCATGCACTCTGCTTATGCAGGTTTCGAAAGATATGAAATTTGACAAAATTAGGCTATGCAGAGTTGCATAAGCTATGCACTCTTCTCATGCACTTTGCAACAGGGATGAAAATGGCAAAAATTGTGGTTATGCAGGATTGCATAAGCTATGCAGTTGCTTATGCACAATTCAACAAGATTAAGATTGCAATGGAACATGATTTGCAAGTGTGAAAAATACCCTAGAATGAAGAAATATAATTCCATGAAGCATAAACCATGAGAAATTTTCACCAAAAACACATCAATATATACAAAGTTCATAAAAAATGCATCACACAAGCTTGTAGAAGATGGATCCTGCATAAAAGGCATTTGCGACCCATGCCATTTTAACTCAAATTCTGCAAATCAACATTTAGCACATTAAAACTCAATAAAATCTGTATAAAGTTGTATCTATTCACAAATGATGAACTCCCCAAGTCATGCCAAGAAAAATACAGCATTTCCACCTTAAATCCCACAACCCAAATAAGCTCATAACTGCAAAAATGGCTCACTTACCACCATATTAACATTAAAAGCACATTTACTTAAAAGTTACACACCCAACCTCACCAAGAACGTAAGCCATCTACTGCAGACACCCTCTTTGCTGCAGAATGTCATTTTTTTGCTCTGCATAAACCAGGTAGCAACCCAAGGACATAATTCATCTGCTGCAGACCTTTCCTTGCTGCAGATTTCATTTTTCCTCTCTGCATAAACCAGGTAGCAGACCCTGCACTGGTTATGTAGCAAAAATCAATCAATTTGTAAGAGATTTAAAGAACATAATTTCAGGTTAAGGGTCACTCCCCAGCAGTTCACCAACCTTCCTCCATTGAAATACATCTACAAGGGACAAAATTCAACAAATGTCAAAAATTGAATTTGGGGAGATTCAAGATAAAAACAAAAGTAATGAAAGTAAAAGTAAATCAGCAAAATAAAAATAAAAGGACTTGGGATGCCTCCCAAGAGGGCTAATTTATAGTCCTTAGCTGGACTTTTGTCATTTTTCATGGTGGCTGGAATTGGAATTTATTGCCTCTGTTTCCAATAGGTGCTTCAATGAATCTATACTTCATTTTCTTTCCATCACATGAGAAGATCCTTGTTGCTTTGTCTAAAAATCCGACCATTTCTTTCTTGACAACCTTTGGTGTATCTTTTTCTTTGAGAGATGGTTGCTTGACCTCACTTTTCTCCACTTGCTCAAGTTGAAAGATTGATGCCATATGACAAGGTGGATTACCCTTTAAATGTTGTGCAAATGCAGCCTCTTTTGGATTTTCATCATTGATACTCCCTTCATGGATAAGACAACTTTCAAGAGAAGCCTTCAGATAGCTCTTTCTAAAGTGCTCTTTTACTAACTCATCAACTATATCAATTCTCAAACAAGAGTCTACATCTTCATGTTGCTTCTTCTTATCATTGCCAATATTGAAGACTAAATTATCCTCTCCGACTCTGAGAGTAAGCTTCTCACCTTTCACGTCAATCAAAGCACCAGCGGTAGCTAGGAAAGGCCTCCCTAAAATGATTGGGATATTAGAATCTTCCTCCATGTCCAAGATTACAAAGTCAACAGGTATATAGAACTTTCCAACCTTCAGAGGCACATTCTCCAAAATCCCTTCAGGATACTTGATTGATCCACTACCAATCAAGAGAAATGTGGGTTGGCTTAAGATCTCCCATATTGAGCTTTTCATAAATGGAGAGGGGCATAAGGCTAACACTAGCCCCTAGATCACATAAAGCTTTTGTAGAACATGATTCCCCAATGTGGCATGGAATTGAAAAACTCCCTGGATCCTTGAGCTTTGGGGGAAGTTTCCTTTGAAGGATAGCACTACATTCTTCTGTCAAAGCTACAGTCTCATGGTCTTCAAGCTTCCTCTTGTTTGAGAGAATTTCTTTCAAGAATTTTGCATAAGAGGGCATTTGTGAAAGAGCATCAACAAACGGCACATTTATGTAAAGTTTCTTCAAAACCTCTAAGAACTTCCCAAATTGCTTATCAAGCTTGGCTTTTTGAAATCTTTGTGGGAAGGGAAGCTGTGGCTTGTAGGGCTCAGGAGGTATATACTTCTCTTCCTTCTCTTCAATTTTCTCTTTACATTTTTCTGCACTCTCTTGTTTTTCACTCTCATCAGTTTCTTTCTCATTTTCTCTCTTCTCACTATTTTCACTCTTCTCATCATTTACAACTTTCCCACTTCTTAAAGTAATAGCTTGACACTGCTCTCTTGGGTTTTCTGATTGACTTGGTAGTTTTCCAAAAGACTTGGCACTTGAGGAAGATGCTTGTTGTGCAATCTGATTTTCCAGCATTCTGTTATGTGTTTGCATCTGTTCTAGCCTTGCTTTCATCTCTCTCATCTCCTCATCATGCTTATTTTGGTTAATAAGAATTTTTTGCAATAAAGCTTCAGTGGTGGAATTTTGTTCTTGCTGTTTTGGTGGAGGATTCATATTTTTCTACTGAAAATTAGGCAATGGTTGCCTATTTTGCTGATATGGAACTCCTTGTTGCTGTTGTGGTTGAAAATTCTGATTTGGAACTTGACTTTGCTGATTTCCCCATGAAAAGTTGGGATGATTCCTCCAATTTGGATTATAAGTTTGAGAATAAGAATTCCCCATATGTTTGTTTCCATAATTACCAACATATGCTGCTTGTTCTCCATAATCTACTCCACAGCTGGTAGTTCCTTCTGCATAAGCCACTTGTTGTGAACTTCCAGATGATGATGATGAACTAACCAACATACTCAAATCTTCCATCTTCTTAGCCAAAACATTTGTAAGTGCATCAAACTTTGCATTAATCATGTTGAACGGATCAAGATCATACATCCCAGCAGCTTGCCTCTTTTGAGTTGGAGCTGGTCCTCTTAGACTACTCCAAAGATGAGTATTCTTTGCAATTTTCTCCAATAGCTCATAAGCTTCATCTTCATGCTTCATAATAAATTCTCCTCCTGTTTGAGCATCAATAATCCCTCTGATTGCAGGAGTGACATTTGTGTAAAAATTCTGATTTATCATCCATTTTGGAATGGCATGATATGGGCATAATCTCTCTAATTCCTTCCATCTCATCCATGACTCATAAAGAGTTTCATCTTCTCTTGGTCTGAAAGCTGTCATTTGATTCCTCAATTCTTGAGTTTTTCCAGGTGGAAAATATTGTGCAAGAAATGCATCAGTGAGTTGCTCCCAATTTGTAATGGAGTTGTGAGGTAAAGAGTCAAGCCAATCCAATGCTCTATCTTTCAAAGAGAACGGGAATAGCTTCAATCTTGCTGCATCATCAGACACTCCAGGTTGTTTTTGCATGTCACAGATCATAGCAAACTTCTTCAGATGTGTGTGTAGATTTTCAGAAGGATGTCCTCCAAATTGAGAATTCTGAATCATTTGAAGAACTCCAAAATCCATCTTGTAACTATTTGCATCAATTCTTGGTCTTGCTATGCTCTCTCTCAAGTCATCAAAACGTGGAAAAGCATGATCCATCATACTTCCCCTAGGCACGTTTGCATTAACAACTTCTTCACCATGGGCTGCATTTTCATTGTTTCGATCATTTCCAGCATTAACACCAATTCTAATTTTTTCATCAGCCATGTCTTCTTCTAATTCAGTTTCTCTCAAGGCTTCTTTCCTTTTTCTGGTTTCTTTCTTGTTGGCTTTACAAAATTTCTCAATTTCAGGATTGAACAATAAGGATGTGTCACTTGTGCTTCTAGCTCTTCTCATAAAAGATTAAAAGTACCTGAAAAAGAACAAACAAACACAAAATGAAAAGATAACAAAGATAAAACTATAAACAACTAAAATAATCAAGAATTCAATATTAAACAAACAACTCCCCGGCAACGGTGCCAAAAACTTGATGCGTCCCTACCGCAAGTGCACGGGTCGTACAAGTAGTATAGAAAAGATATCGTTCCCACGAGGAGTTGTGTTAATGATTGAATTTTTGATATAAAAAGTTGAGTAAATTGAAATATTTTTGAAATTAAAGTAATGAATTAATAGGTATTGAGAATGTGAAATCTATGTATGCAAAATTAATAATCTATTCAACAATGTATTAATTAAACTAAAATTGCATCAAATTGAAATAAGCAAGTTCAAATATGGCAATATTCAAAATGGCAAGTAATTAAATTCGATTAGAAATTAACAATGGTAAAAAGGCGATTCCGGAGTTCGGGATTTCATATCCGAGCTATTTTGGGATTTTAAATTGGTTATCCAATCTTGTGAAACTTATAGTTTTAAGGAGATTAATTCTTAAATCCTTCGAATACCCTTTCGAGTGAGACAAAGAGTGCCTTAATCAAACTAATCCTACTTTCGTGGAGTTAGAATTAATTAAGACCCATTAAGTTCTTTAATTAATCTGTGAATCCTCTTAATCCTTAGTCTATTTCTAGATCTAAGTTAATTAAGTCCAATTCCTTGATTATCTATCAAAAGGCCTTCTCCTTTCGGTGCCTCAACCATGGATTAAGAACATCACTTAATGGGATCCTACACTAAGCATGTCATTAAGTACACAAGAAATGAATAAAACTCATTAGGACCACAAAATATGGATTACCCAATCAAAATCCACAAAATATCTCAAATATTACAACCCTTACTCCAGAATCAAAGGTAAAACTACTCACTATCCATAATGCTTACAAGATATATTGAGTTTAAATGGAAATAAAGCTTTAATCTAAGCTAAGGAATAAGAAATTAAACACTAGAAATATAGAAAAATGTAAGGGAAGAAAGAAATCTGCAAATCTTGGTTGAAAATGGTGTGGAAGGTGAAAGTGACTCTTCGAATTCTGCATCTCCTCTCCTTTCCTTTTCTGCTCCTTGTCTCATTTCCTAAAATGGGAAAATGAGACTATTTATAGCATTTTTCTGACATGGAGCCCTAAAATGGTATGTTCTAGGAGGAATTATCTGAGGGAATCTTCTGCCAGCTCATTAATGAACTCTTTATGGGACTGCATAAGTGGACTGCATAAGTTATGCAGTCCCTTATGCAGTTTTCGGCTGATTCTGGTTCACTTATGCGAAACTGCATGACTTGGTGCATAGGCTATGCAAAATTCCGTGAAGGTGCATAAGGGAGGCGAGAATGTGCATAAGCTATGCAGTCTCCTTATGCACATTTCGGTTGGTTCTGGAACAGTGATTTTTCTCCTTATGCAGATCTGCATAGCTTATGCGGCAAGTTATGCACAATTTGGTCAATGCATATTTCAGCTTGAAAACTTGTTTTTGACATCTTTGGCTGTAGAAGTCACTCCTCAATGGCAAAATTTCTCTTCAGTCCTTCAAAAACACCATTTTTCCTACAAAACAAAGTAAAAGATACAAATTAATCCAAAATCGACAATTATGGAAAACTAACTAATTAACTAATGAAATTAGCTAAAAAAAAAACTAATAATAGAATAAAATAGCTATAAAATTAGACCTAAATGACTATGCAAAATGTATGCATCATCTCGCCAAACCAAAGTTTTCTCTTAAAACACCTCCCATGCCGCTGAATCCAAACCTTCCAAAAATAGAGCCTTCGGTGTTCCCTTTTAAATAGTTAGAGGGAGGTGGATTCCAATGCAAGATAGGCCTTGTGACTCTAGTGTTTGTGCAGGATCATTTGGAGACCTGTGTATGGAAGGTAAGCACTTCCACTTTTCATCCAAAGAGACACTTTAAAAATGGGATTTTTTTTTTGCCTAAACTTAGTCTAGTAAATCAAGACCAGACTCGAATACTTGTGTTTTTCGTATTTCACGAGGACTTATAGTTTTAGATAGATTCTTTATTTTCTTAGATAAATTTTATTTATATTTCTTAGTCTAATTAGAACTCTAAAATATTACTTCTAATTCTACTTAATTTAGGTCTTTAAATATATTTTTTATTTAGATTAAAAATTTTAGGATTTGGAACTCTATAAATTCCAATTATATTTTCTTTATGTACAAGTTTTTAGATTTATTTTAATGAAATTTTCTTCTTAATAAAGCTGATTTGCTTTATTTTATCTTTAGATTCTAGATTGAATATTGTATTTCTTAAGATCTTATATATCTTGAAGAGTTTGATCGATTCTTTTCTGCGCTATACGACACCATGGTGGTGATAATCAACCTCATAACAATGATTAGGGGTTGTCAACTGTTTAGAGAGCAATCAAAGAAATTATATTTGGGTCTAGTCTTAATTTGTGCACCGCATCACTACCTATCACCCAATCACGCACGATATAAAATATGTGATGACATTCACTCATTAAATACATGAATTGAGTCTATAGCAATTTGAGTTTAGGCAAGAATTTCTCCTAACAATAATGTTACTACACAATGCTCTACATGACATGGTTGGGCGCCTTTAAAAGAAACCTCATTTTGCAGGAGCCATATGATACATGCATTTTGCATAGTCATTTAGGTTTAATTTCATGGCCATTTTATTTAATTCTTAGTCACTTTTAGTTAATTTTATTAGTTATTTAGATAGTTTTTCATGATTGTCAATTTTTGGATTAATTTATAATTTTACTTTATTTTGTAGGAAAAATGGTATTTTTGAGGGACTAAAAAAGAAATTTTGCCAATGAGGAATGATTTCTACAACCAAAGATATCAAAAAACAAGTTTGAAAGTTAAATTATGCAGTGGCCAAATTGTGCATAACTTGCAGCATAAGTTGTGCAGTTATGCACAGGGAGAAGAAGCAATTTTTCCTTTCCTGCCGAAATCTGCATAAGTCACTGCATGACTTATGTAGACTTGCTCCTTGCTTATGCAGCTTCACACAGAAGGCCCAGAAATCTGCCAAAAACTGCATAAGGGACTGCATAACTTATGCAGTCCACTTATGCAGTTTTATAGAGTTTTCATAATGAGCTGGCAGAAGATTCCCACATGAAAAACACACCTCAAACACACCATTTTAGGGCTACTAGTCAGAAAAAGATATAAATAGGCTCTTATCTCATTTTGGAAAAGTAGGAGGAGACACAAAAGGAGCAGCAGTAGGGGAAGAGTCAGAAATTAGAGAGCAAAACGTCACCTCTCCATTTCTAGACCAGATTTGGAGATTTCTTTCCTTTCTTGCATATTTCCTACCTTTCTTGTATTGGGTTTCTTAGTTCTTAGCTTAGATTAAAGACTTATTTCCATATTAACTCAGAATTTCTTGTAAATATTATGGATAGTGAGTAGTTTTCATTAGATTCTGGAGTGAGGATGTAATATTTGAGATATTTTGTGGATTTTGATTGGGTAATCCATATTTTGTGGTTTTAATGAGTTTTATTCATTTCTTGTGTGCTCAATGACATGCTTAGTGTAGGATCCCATTAAGTGTTGTTCTTAATGTATGGTTGAAGCACCGAAAGGAGAAAATCTTGTGATAGATAATCAAGAAATTGGACTTAATTAACTTAGATCTAGAAATAGACTAAGGATTAAGAGGATTTACAGATTAATTAAGGAACTTAATGGGTCTTGATTAATTTTAACTCCACGAAAGTAGGATTAAATTGATTAAGGCACTCTTTGTCCCACTGAAAGGGTATTCAAAAGATTTAAAAATTAATCTCCTTAAAACCTGTAAGTTCCATAAGATTGGATAACCAATTTAAAAATCCCAAAATAGCTTGAATATGAACTCTCAAACTCCGGAATCGCCTCTTTTATTATTGTTAATTTCTAATCGAATTTAATTACTTGCCATTTTAAATCTTGCCATATTTCAATTTGCTTATTTTAATTTGATGCAAATTTAGTTAAATCATTACATCGTTGAATAGATTATTAATTTTACACATATAGATTTCACACTTCAATATCTATCAATTTATTGCTTTAATTTCAAAAATAGCTCAAATTAGTCAATTTTCATATCAAAAATTCAATCATTAACACAACTCCTCGTGGGAACGATATCTTTTCTATATTACTTGTATGACTCGTGCACTTGCGGTTGGGTCACATCAAGTTTTTAGCGCCGTTGCCGGGGAGTTGTTTGTTTAAGATTGAATTCTTGATTATTTTAGTTATTTATAGTTTTATCTTTGTTATCTTTTCATTTTGTGTTTGTTTATTCTTTTTTAGGTACTCTTAATCTTTTATGAGAAGAGCTAGAAGCACAAGTGACATATCCTTATTGTTTAATCCTAAAATTGAGAAATTTTGTAGAGCTAACAAGAAAGAAACCAGAAAAAGGAAAGAAGCCTTAAGAGTAACTGAAATTGAAGCAGACATGGCTGATGAAAGAACTAGAATTGGTGGTGGTAATGCTGGAAATGATCGAAACAATGAAAAAGCAGCCCAAGGTGAAGAGGTTGTAAATGCTAATGTGCCTAGGGGAAGTATGATGGATCATGCATTTCCTCGTTTTTATGATTTGAGAGAGAGTATAGCAAGACCAAGAATTGATGCAAATAGTTACAAGATGGATTTTGGAGTTCTTCAAATGATTCAAAATTCTCAATTTGGTGGACATCTTTCTGAAAATCCACACACACATCTAAAGAAGTTTACTATGATTTGTGATATGCAAAAACAACTTGGAGTATCTAATGATGCAGCAAGATTGAAGCTATTCCCATTCTCTTTAAAGGATAGAGCATTGGATTGGCTTGATTCTCTACCTCACAACTCCATTATAAATTGGGAGCAACTCACTAATGCATTTCTTGCACAATATTTTCCACCTGGAAAAACTCAAGAATTGAGGAATCAAATGACAGCTTTCAGACCAAGGGAAGATGAAACTATATATGAATCATGGATGAGATGGAAGGAATCAGAGAGACAATGCCCACATCATGCCATTCCAAAATGGATGATAAATCAGAATTTTTACACCAATATTACTCCTACAATTAGAGGGATTATTGATGCTCAAACAGGAGGAGAATTTATTATGAAGCATGAAGATGAAGCTTATGAGCTATTGGAGAAAATTGCAAAGAATACTCATATTTGGAGTAGTCCAAGAGGACCAACTCCAACTTAAAAGAGGCAAGCTGCTGGAATGTATGAACTTGATCCATTCAACATGATTAATGCAAAGTTTGATGCACTTACAAATGTTTTGGCTAAGAAGATGGAAGATTTAAGTATATTGGTTAGTTCATCATCATCATCTAGAAGTTCACAACAAGTTGCTTATGCAGAAGGAACTACCAGCTGTGGAGTAGACTATGGAAAGCAAGCTGCATATGTTGGTAATTATGGAAACAAACAAATGGGGAATCCTTACTCTCAAACTTATAACCCAACTTGGAGGAATTATCCCAACTTTTCATGGGCAAATCAGCAAAATCAAGTCCCAAATCAGAATCTTCAACCACAACAGCAACAAGGAATTCCATATCAGCAAAATAGGCAACCATTGCCTAATTTTCAGCAGAGAAACATGAATCCTGCACCTTAACCAAAATAGCAAGAACAAAGTTCCACCACAGAAGCTTTATTACAATAGATTCTTGCTAACCAAACTAAGCATGATGAAGAGATGAGAGAGATGAAAGCAAGGCTAGAACAGATGCAAACACATAACAGAATGTTGAAAAATCAGATTGCACAATAAGCATCTTTCTCAGGTACCAAGTCTTTTGGAAAACTTCCAAGTCAATCAGAAAACCCAAGAGAGCAGTGTTAAGCTATTACTTTAAGAAGTGGGAAGGTTGTAAATAATGAGAAGAGTGAAAAAAATGAGAAAAGTGAAAATAGTGAGAAGAGAGAAAATGAGAAAGAAATTGATGAGAGTGAAAAACAAGAAAGTTAGAAAGAAAGTACAGAAAAAGGTAAAGAGAAAATTGAAGAGAAGGAAGACAAGTATACACCTCCATAGCCTTATAAGCCACAGCTTCCCTTTTCACAAAGATTTCAGAAAGCCAAGCTTGATAAGCAATTTGGAAAGTTCTTAGAGGTTTTGAAGAAGCTATACATAAATGTGCCTTTTATTGATGCTCTTTCACAAATGCCTTCTTATGCAAAATTTTTAAAAGAAATTCTCTCAAACAAGAGGAAACTTGAAGACTATGAAATTGTAGCTTTGATAGAAGAATGTAGAGCTATCCTCCAAAGGAAACTTCCTCCAAAGCTCAAGGATCCTGGGAGTTTTTCAATTCCATGCCACATTGGGGAATCATGTTCTACAAAAGCTTTATGTGATTTAGGGGCTAGTGTTAGCCTTATGCCCCTCTCCATTTATGAGAAGCTCAATATGGGAGATCTTAAGCCAACCCACATTTATCTTCAGTTAGCTGACAAATCAATTAAATATCCTGAAGGGATTTTGGAGAATTTGCCTTTGAAGGTTGGAAAGTTCTATATACCTTTTGATTTTGTCATCTTGGACATGAAAGAGGATTCTAATATCCCAATTATCTTGGGAAGTCCCTTTCTAGCTACAGCAGGAGCATTGATTGATGTTAAGGGAGAAAAATTAACTCTTAAAGTTGGTGAAGATCAATTGGTTTTCAATATTAATAACACTATGAAGAAGCATCATTCTGAAGCTGATACTTGTTTGAGAATTGATATCATTGATGAGCTGGTTGAAGAACACTTCAGAAAGAGATATCTAGAAGATCCACTTGAAAATTGCTTGGTTCATGGAGGAAGCATAGACTATGACAACCCTCATGTGGCTGCATATGCTCAACATTTAGAGGGTAGTCCACCATTCATTTCTGCCCCAGTTTTTCAACTCACACAAAAGGAAAAAGTCAAATCTAAGCAACCATCATTCAAGGAAGAAGATGCACCTAAGGTAGAACTTAAGCAACTTCCTTCTCAGCTCAGGTATGAATTTCTTGGCCCCAATAACACTTATCCAGTAATTGTAAATGCAAACTTGAGCACTTTAGAGGTTGATAAGCTGTTAATAATGTTGAGGCAATTTAGGAAAGTTTTAGGATATACCATAGATGACATTAAGGGAATAAGTCCACACTTTTGCATGCATAGAATTATTTTGGAAGAAAATTGTAAGCCATCTATTGAACATCAGAGGAGGTTGAACCCAAATAAGAAAGAAGTTGTTAAAAAAGAAATTTTGAAGTTGCTTGATGCAGGGATCATATATCCTATCTCGCATAGATTTGGGTGAGTCCAGTACATGTTGTCCCTAAAAAAGGTGGAATGACAGTGGTCAAAAATGAAAATAACGAATTAATTCCCACCAGAATAGTGACTAGTTGGCGAATGTGCATAGATTACAGAAAATTAAATATTGCCACTAGAAAAGATCATTTTCCACTTCCCTTCATTGATCAAATGTTAGAAAGACTGGCTAGGCATTTTTATTTTTGCTATTTAGATGGGTATTCAGGATTTTTCCAAATCCCTATCCATCCAAATGATCAAGAGAAAACCACTTTTACTTGTCCATAAGGAAACTTTGCTTATAGGAGGATGCCATTTGGGTTGTATAATGCACCAGCCACTTTTCAAAGGTGTATGATGGCAATCTTCTTAGATTTCATTGAAGATATAATGGAGGTTTTTATGGATGACTTTTCTGTTTATGGATCTTCATTTGACATATGCTTGGCTAACCTTTCTAAAGTTTTGCAGCGATGTGCAGATACTGACCTTGTGTTAAACTGGGAAAAGTGTCATTTCATGGTTCAGGAAGGGATAGTACTTGGACATTTGGTGTCTAACAGAGGAATAGAGGTTGATAAAGCCAAGGTTGAAGTGATAGAGAAGATGGCTCCTCCTACCAATGTCAAAGGAATTCGAAGTTTTTTAGGACATGCCGGGTTCTACAGATGCTATATCAAAGATTTTTCTAAAATAGCCAAACCTTAGTCTCATTTGTTAAGTCATGACACACCATTTGTATTTGACCAAGAGTGTTTGGATGCCTTTTGTAGGTTGAAGCAAGCTCTTATCACTGCACCAATCATGCAACTGCCTGATTGGAGCCTACCTTTTGAAATTATGTGTGATGCTAGCAACTATGCAATTGGAGTTGTTCTTGGTCAAAGAAAGGACAAAAGGGCTTATGCTATTTATTATGCTAGTAGAACACTGGATGAGGCTCAAACAAGTTATGCAACAGCTGAAAAGGAATTCTTAGCAATTGTCTTTGCATTGGAAAAGTTCAGACCTTACATTATTGACTCAAAGGTGGTTATATTTTCAGATCATGCTGCTATCTGGTATTTACTCTGTAAAAGGGAGGCTAAACCTAGGCTCATTAGGTGGATTCTAATGCTACAAGAGTTTAATTTGGAAATTAAAGATAACAAAGGAGCTGAAAATGTAGTTGCGGATAATCTTAGTAGGTTGAAATTAGATGATGAAGAAATGGATGAAGTCCCTATTGATGAGTTTTTCTTGGATGAACAACTTTTCTCTCTTGTTGCTAAACTACCTTGGTATGCAGACTTGGTGAATTATCTATCTTGTAGAGTTTTACCTCTAGGAATGACATGGCAACAAAAGAAAAAGTTTTACATGAGGCAAAATTTTATAGATGGGATGATCCTTTACTCTTTAGGAGATGTTGTGATGGTTTAATAAGAAGATGTATTCCTGATGAGGAGATAGAGAGTGTTATGCATCATTGCTATACTTCTGATTATGGAGGACACTTTGGAATCTCTAAAACAGCTAGTAAAATTCTGCAGGCTGGTTTCTTTTGGCCAAAGCTTTTCAAGGATGTGAGGAAATTTATGTTAGAATGTGATAAATGTCAAAGAAGTGGAAATCTGTCAAAAAGAGATGAAATGCCCCTAAATGATATTCTTGAGATGGAATTATTCGATGTATGGGGAATAGATTTTATGGGCCCATTTCCTCCTTCATATGGTAATAAATACATTCTAGTTGGAGTTGACTATGTGTCAAAGTGGGTAGAAGCTATTGCAACTCCAACTAATGATGCTAAGGTGGTAGTGAAATTCTTGAAGAAATTTGTCTTGAGTAGATTTGGAGCTCCAAGGGCTGTAATTAGTGATGGGGGTTCACATTTTTGTAATAAGCAATTTGAGAGCTTAATGAGGAAGTATGGGGTAATGCACAAACTAGCTACCCCATACCATCCTCAAACTTCAGGACAAGTTGAAATTTCTAACAGAGAACTAAAACATATCTTGGAGAAAACAGTGAGCAATTCTTGGAAAGATTGGTCTGTTAAACTAGATGATGCTTTATGGGCATATAGGACTTCTTACAAAACCCCTATAGGAACTACTCCCTTTAGGTTGGTGTATGGTAAGTCTTGTCATTTACCTGTGGAGCTAGAGCATAAAGCATATTGGGCCATTCAGACCTTGAATTTTGATCTCAAGCAAGCTGGTGAGAAGAGGCTACTGCAACTTAATGAGCTTGAAAAATTGAGGATGGATGCCTATGAAAGTGCCTGTATTTATAAAGAAAGAACTAAAGTTTGGCATGATAAGCATCTTAGAAAAAAGGAATTTAAAGAAGGTGATTCAGTTTTATTGTTCAACTCAAGATTGAAAGTGTTCCCTGGAAAACTTAAATCAAGGTGGACTAGTCCATATAGAGTTTCTAAGGTTTTCCCTTATGGAGCAATTGAAATTTGGAGTGAAAAATCTGGGAATTTTAAGGTCAATGGGCATAGATTGAAACATTACATAACTGGAGACCCAATAAAGGGAGCAAGCTGTTACAAGCTCTCTGATCCCTCACCTCTTTTTTAGTGAGATGCATGAAGAGTCAAGCTAAGGACTATAAATTAGCGCTCTTGGGAGGCACCCCAAGTTCTTTTATTTTGCTTTTGTTGATTTACTTTTATTTGCATTACCTTTTTTTTTTTTTATCTTAAATCTCCCCAAATTCAATTTTTGACATTGCTTAATTTTGTCTTTTGTAGATGTATTTCAATGGATGAAGGTTGTTGCACTGTTGGGAAGTAACTCTTAATCTGATATTTTATCCATTAACTCTCCCAAGATTGGTTTATTTTCATTGCATAACCTGTGCAGGACCCCTTCTTGGCTTATGCAGAAAATTTTTACCAAAAAGGGTTTGCAGCATATGGTATTTGCTTCTTTGTTAAGGTTGGGTGTGTAACTTTTATGTAATTGTGCTTATCATGTTAATATGATGGTAAGTAGGTCATTTTAGTAGTTTTGAACTTAATTGGGTTATGTGATTCAATGTGCACATGCTGCATTTTCTTGGCAAAACTTGGAGAGTTTATTTTTTTTTTTATGGATAAGTGCAATTTTGTGCAGATTTTTATTGAGCTTTAATGTGCTAGAATGTTAATTTGCAGGGTTTGAGTTGAAATGGAATAACTCACATATGTCTCTTATGCAGAACTTTCTTCTACAAGCTTTTATGGTGCAATTGTGATGGATTTTGCATATATTAATGTGTTTTTTATGATAGTTTCTCATGATTTATACTTCACAAGGTTACATTCTTTATTCTTGTGTATTTTTCAAACTTGCAAAGCATTTTATTGTAATCTGAATCTTGTTGAAATGTGCATAAGTAACTGCATAACTTATGCAGCTTTCAGGTCTCATTTTTTGTCATTTTTCTTTTCTGCCAAAACATGCATAAGCTCTTTCATAACTTATGCAATCCTGCATAACCAAATTTTTGCCATTTCATTTCTTACCGAAATTTGCATAAAGGTGTGCATAACTTATGCAATTCTGCACCGCCACATTTTTGCCAATTTTCAATTTCTACCGAAACTTGCATAAGTGTGTGCATAACTTAATGCACTCTTGCATAACTTCAAATCTTGCATTTTCATTTCTGCCGAAGTCTGCATGACTAAGTGCATAGCTTATGTACTTTTGCATAACCAAATTTTCTGGGATTTCATTTTCCGCCGAAACTTGCATAAGAGAGTGCATAAGTTATACACTTTTGCATAACCAATTTTTCAGACTTCCCATTTTCCGTCGAAACTTGCATAAGAAAGTGCATAAGTCATGCACTTTTTGCACGACTAACTTTTCAGACTTCCAATTTCTGCCGAAACTTACATAAGAGAGGGCATAACTTATGCACACCCATTCTCCCCTTATGCAGAAAATCGCACGTCCTGTGCAAATCAAAATTTTTGGTACCCCACTTTCCCACCTCCCACTTCTCGTTATTTCTGTTCACAACCTCCCTCCTGTTCATTTTTCTCAGCATTAATCCTTCTCCCCACACCCCCTTTTTCGCCGACCGAAACCCTAATATCCCTTTCTCTCTTTTATTTTCTTCTTCCCTCCTACATTCCCACCATCGTCGACCATCGCCATGGAAATCCCTTCCCTTCAAGGCCCTCTTCTCCAAGTCATGCCCCTAGCAATGCAAGCCTTCAATCTCGATTCTCCTCCACAATAAACCCCTCCACCTCCTCCTACATCCACCTATAAGAGGAGAATCCGATCGAAATCAACCCAACCTATGGCCTCTGCACCACCTCTCACAAAATGCAAGGACCCACCTGCTACTCCACTTTCGGAGCCTACACCCAAAACCCCCAGAACTTCTGCTTCCACAAGACAAGGGGTTGGTGTTTTTACCTCTACCCCACAAGCCAAATCACCCTACTCTAGTAAGAAGCAACCTTCAGCAGCAGCAACACAGTTATCAAAACTACCTTGGCCCCTTTTTGATGCAACCCATAAGGCAACTTTTAAGAGGCTAAAGGACAAAAAAGTGCAACCCACTAGGTGCATTTTTGCAGATGCCCTCCAATCAGTTGGTTTATTTGATAATGTTATTGCCTACCTTGATGGCCTAGGTTGGATGGAATTTGTGCATAAACAAGAACTAGTTTATCCAGCTCTAGTTTTGGAATTTATTTCCTCATTTTCTGCTACTCTGAAATTTCATGAGATAAATTATAAGCCAACTATGAAATTTAAGTACTTTGGGCAAAATAGAGAGCTATCATTAGATGAATTTCACAGTATTTTTGGGTTTGCTATTGATGGATTGTTTAGGGTACCATATACAGGCATAGAGGTAGCAAATAAAGGTGTTTGGAATGCTGTTCAATTTTGGAGAAGTATTACAAACCAATCTCAGAGTTTTTAAACTGGCAGATCCAATACCTCCCAAATAATAGACCCAGCACTTAGATTTATCCATAGGCTTATTACTAGCACTATCTTAGGCCGAGGGACTAGTTCTTGTGCTGTTGGAAAATCTGACTTGTTCATGCTATGGTGTGCTTTTCACAAAGTCAAAATATCTCCTGGTTACTTCTTCTGTGAGCATGTGTTACATATTGCTACCAAATCTGTAGGTGATATAGTCATGGGTGGGCTCATAACTGTTATAGCTAAACATTTTGGTTTTGATCCGGAAGAGCATCCTCTACTAGCACTTTCAGACACTCTATATTTTGATGCTACTCACTTATCCAAAACTAGATTCAGTTTGCCACCATCTGACACTGCACAATCAGTAGCAGATACAGGACCATCTGCACAACCAGAGGCACAACCTGCACCAGCAGTCCAACAACCTTCTGTTGAACCTGCACTACATACTCAATCTGCACAGGATACCCCAGCAAAATCTGCACAGCCAACACCATCTGCAGCTTGACCTTCTTCCTCCACAGCCCCTCCTCCCTTCAACACTAAAGCCTTATTCACCTATCTTGAGAGGCTTAGTGATGATGTATATTTTGTAGATAGGAAGCTTGAATCTGGTCTTGATACCCTTAAGGATCTTGTTATGGAAACCAAAGATAAGCAAAAAGAGTTAAAAGAGATGATGAAGCAGCTCATGGCTTTTCTGGGTATGCCACCTCCGCCTCCATCACCTCCTCTAGAACCACCCCTTCAGCAGCAGCCAGCTCCATCTAGTCCTTTAGCAGCACCTTTGGACAAGGGCAAAACCATAGAATTAGATTAGTTTTTATCTTGCTTTTGTTCAACTTCTAGGAGCTTTTCTTTTTAGATGTGCTAAAACAATTTTAGTTTGTCTTGAATTATGTTTTCTTGAAGTTCAATTGGATGGCTATTCCATTAGTTTTTCATTGCTTTTCATTGCCTTTGCTACCCTTTTATGCATACTTGTCAATACACTATATATATTTACATACTTCTGCTGGTGTTTGCAAATTTTTCCTTGATATATCATTATGCTGCAGCTTTTCAATATACTACACAGGCTGTGAAACTCCTTATGCAAATGTTCTGCATAGCATATGCAGTCCCTTATGCAACTCATGTCATGCTGTACAGCTTATGCACTCTCCTTATGCACTTATTCTGCAAAGTATTTATTCTGCATAATCTGTGCAGCTTTCTTATGCATCACCATCATCTTTTGAATTCACATTTTAAATGTTAAAACACTGCCCTATACCAGGTAACTCTTTCTTTTTGCTTTTAAATTTAACTATTCCTGGTTATTCCTCTTTGCTTTGAGTTTTCATGCTGCACTGCTTTAGACATTGAGGACAATGTCCAATTTTGAGTTGGAGGTGTGCATTTTGATTCTTGCTACATTTTTCACATTTTGAGTATAGGAACATCTCATCCCATTCCATTTACATATATATTGTAAATATTTTACATACACATCCATACATACATATACATAACACATTCACATATACATTATACATCACTTAGAAATTGTACACATTGCACACAAATAGATTTCCTCCATTTAGTTAATGCATTGCTCATTTTTAGGAATCATGCATTTATAAAATAAAATTTTTGCCAAGTCCTTTGAGTTATAGGAAGTTGCTTATGAGAATGATTTGACTTACCTTTAGTTGGGTTTGTAGATTGAAAGTTTCCTAAAAGGTGCAAAGTTTTGAAGTGTTTGTCATTTGCCTATATCTTCTTAGCCAAAAAGCCACCCAACTAGTCATTTGGAGATGGAAGTGTTTAGAGAGAGCTATAGAATAATAAGTAGTCAAGTGATGTCTCACTAATCCTAGAACAAATTTTCTAAACCTTTCAAGGTGAAATACCAGCTTGTACTTGAAAAGAGAGATGATTAGACATTCTTTGATTTAAACCTTCTCATTTTAAACCTTTGGCCTTTTTCCTAATTAAAATTAACCCTTGCAAACCCCTTTGAGCCTTTATATTCCTAATTTTTCTTGAAACCCTTATTGTTACCTAGCCAATGAACTAAATACTCCAACCCTTTCCATGAGGATAATTATTTATTAGGTACACTTATATTCATATTAAAAAAATAATAAAAAATAAATAAAAAAAGAAAAAAAAGAAAAAGAAAAAAAATATATAATAATGAAAGAGGGAAGAAATGCTTGTCATCTTGTAAAAGTGCTAGTATATATGCTTTTCACTATTATCATTCAAATTGAAAGTAATCCACCTAAAGTAATTAAAAGAAATGAGTTTGGGGGTGGCATTTTTAGGAACAATCATCAAGAGAAAATACAAGATACAAGTTTAAAGTATCAAAGTGTCCCTCCATTTTATGTATTTTGTAAAATATGCTAGCACTTGAAAATTCTCATTGTGTATTTCTCTCCTCCATATATATATATATATATATATAAAAGAGGAAGAAGAGAGAAAAAGAAAGAAAAAAAAAAGAAGAAGTGTACCTTATGTTTTCAAGATTGAAAATATTCTCATACTTTGAATCCTTTTTACCCTTTTTCTTCTTAGCCCCATTACATTCCTAAAAAGACCTTTGATCTCTTGATAGTACTTGCTACATTAGTGGAGATAGGAGTAGGGAATTTGCTTATGAGATTGGAAAATTATCCATTCATTCATTAAATTTCATCATTCTATATAGAGACACTTTGGCTATTGATTGTTCTAGAATTCCTTTTGAGCATGACTCTCTCTTTTGATTGGTTGGTTTGGGAATTTTCGATGATATTTGGCTTGATGGCTAAGCGGTGAAAGCTTGGATAAGCATTAAATTCTTTGCATCTTGAAGGATGGGTATATGGATTGTTGGTATGGCTAAAGATGTGTTAAGTTACTTTAATAAGTGATTTTCATAGCTCTTTGGACAAGGCACCCCTAAAAATTGCATTATATTTTTAAAATTTGCTTGAGGACAAGCAAATATTTGAGTTTGGGGGTATTTGATACGTGCATTTTGCATAGTCATTTAGGTTTAATTTCATGGCCATTTTATTTAATTATTAGTCACTTTTAGCTAATTTTATTAGTTATTTAGATAGTTTTTCATGATTGCCAATTTTTGAATTAATTTGTAATTTTACTTTGTTTTGTAGGAAAAATAGTGTTTTTGAGGGACTGAAAAAGAAATTTTGCCAATGAGGAAAGATTTCTATAGCCAAAGATATCAAAAAGAAAGTTTGAAAGTTAAATTATGCAGTGGCCAAATTGTGTATAACTTGCCGCATAAGTTGTGCAGTTCTGCACAGGAAGAAGAAGCAATTTTTCCTTTCCTGCCGAAATCTGCACAAGTCACTGCATGACTTATGCAGACTTGCTCCTTGCTTATACAGCTTCACACAGAGGGCCCAGAAACCTGCCGAAAACTACATAAGGGACTGCATAACTTATGCAATCCACTTATGCAGTTTTATAGAGTCTTCATAATGAGCTGACAGAAGATTCCCACATGAAAAACACACCTCAAACACACCATTTTAGGGCTACTTTTCAGAAAAAGATATAAATAAGCCCTTATCTTATTTTGGAAAGGGATGAGGAGACAAAAAAGGAGCATCAGCAGGGGAAGAGTCAGAAATTAGAGAGCAAAACGTCACCTCTCTATTTCTAGACCAAATTTGGAGATTTTTTTTCCTTTCTTGAATATTTCCTACCTTTCTTGTATTGGGTTTCTTAGTTCTTAGCTTAGATTAAAGACTTATTTCCATATTAACTCAGAATTTCTTGTAAATATTATGGATAATGAGTAGTTTTCATTAGATTCTAGAGTGGAGATGTAATATTTGAGATGTTTTGTGGATTTTGATTGGGTAATCCATATTTTGTGGTTTTAATGAGTTTTATTCATTTCTTGTGTGCTCAATGATATGCTTAGTGTAGGATCCCATTAAGTGTTGTTCTTAATCCATGGTTGAAGCACCGAAAGGAGAAAACCTTGTGATAGATAATCAAGAAATTGGACTTAATTAACTTAGATCTAGAAATAGACTAAGGATTAATAGGATTTACAGATTAATTAAGGAACTTAATGGGTCTTGATTAATTTTAATTCCATGAAAGTAGGATTAAATTGATTAAGGCACTTTTTGTCCCACTCGAAAGCGTATTCAAAGGATTTAAGAATTAATCTTCTTAAAACCCGTAAGTTTCATAAGATTGGATAACCAATTTAAAAATCCCAAAATAGCTTGAATATGAACCCCCGAACTCCGGAATCACCTCTTTATTATTGTTAATTTCTAATCGAGTTTAATTACTTGCCATTTTAAACCTTGACATATTTCAATTTGCTTATTTTAATTTGATGCAAATTTAGTTAAATCATTACATTGTTGAATATATTATTAATTTTACACATATAGATTTCACACTTCAATATCGATCAATTTATTGCTTTAATTTCAAAAATAGCTCAAATTAGTCAATTTTCATATCAAAGATTCAATCATTAATACAACTCCTCGTGGGAACGATATATTTTCTATATTACTTGTACGATCCATGCACTTGCGGTTGGGCCACATCAACATATGAACCACAGAATGGCAAAGAATAAGCAAGTCGAAAAAATTCCTTTGTATGCTACCAATAGCTAATTAAGGCCCCCCATTGCTGGAAGAAGGAAGATACATCCATGGGGTGGCAAAAGGATGTGTTCCACCATTTAAGAAGAAGTTCCAGCAATGAAGATATATCCATTGCAGATTATCAGTTTGCTGGATGGGTACTATACCTTCATTTTTGAATCAGATTCCTCTAATGCTGGGTCCTGGCTAAGCAGTTCAAGTGATGCTCCATGGAGACTTGGTTAACCTGATTCAATCTTCTCTCTAAACCTTTCTGCTTCTTTACCTAGTGTAGCTAAATTTGGGAGGAACGTGAAGATGAGCTTGTGGCGTATCTTTGATTTCCTCTGTTCTATTGTTGTCTTTTGCTTTATTGTAAGGGGTTTTGTTAGGAGTTTTTTTATTATTTGCTACCTTTAGCTTTAGGCAGGTGGAAGGGGTAGGCTTGCTGGCCTTGGGTTTCGCCTCAAATGGTTTTTTACCCTTCCCTTCTATTTTTTCTTTACTCATTAATGAAATAATTATTATTTTTATGTGGCATGAGTTTTACATATATTTTAATGGATCTGAATTATGATCTGATCCAAAAGTTTTGTGTTGTAACCTGATTAAAAATGAGATATGTGATGATAGCAGATGTTATAAACTAATATAAATATTGTATTTTCTACTTTATGCTGTAAATTTTTGAGATATTTGAGACACACATTGGATTAAGATTTGAAAGTTTTGAATAATAGTAAAACTCTTTTTTTCATCTTTTATCTGTAATGTGTTTCGAATTTGCGTGTGTCCTATAAAAAGAAAGCTACAGCCTTAAATCAGAAAACTTAAAAAAAAAAGGTTTTTTATTCAATCACTTATACAAATCAGGGAAATAATAAGTTTAGCAAATCAAGACAGACAAATTACATGTCTTGAAGATATTATTACATTTGCAAACAAATAAGCAACACATAATTGAAAGGTCACAATGCTTTGACGCACTCACTGATTAATAACTGATCGAAATTAACCTTAATTGTGGAAAACAGCCTATGAACAAGGTGGCATGTACGCTGGAGGACTCCGAAGACTTGTGGCCTTAGTTTTGCCATTTTTCACGATAAGAACAGTATCCATTCCCCAGCTTGCGTGCCGTTCCAAGTGACAGTGGATGAACCATACCCCTGAAATTACAAAAAATTAAACCTTATTAATATCTACAATATGAATGCAAATTTAGGGTATAGAGTAACTCGAATCATGTGATCATCTATAAAAGGAGGATCAATTTGATTCTGACTGAAATTATATATATAGTTCCATTTCATTTTTTGTTTGTTTAGGATATTGAATTCATTACCTATGATCTATATAATTACTTGTAGGTGAACTAATTGAGTCTATGTTAACCTGTATAAAAAATTCAGTAAGAAAATTTACCAGGATTATTTGCAAAAAATCTAATGGCGACCCATCCATTCTTTGGAACTCCAACGGTATTGAGTTCTGGAGGATCAATCAAATTATATGACAGTGGATCAGTCAGATTGTTGAAATTTCCTGTACCATTCCCAACCACGTAGAAACTATTGCCATGTACATGCATTGGATGGTTCTCGGCAGCACCAATATTAGTCCCCTGGAAAACTATCTCAACTGCATCTCCATAGTTTAACATCTTCACCTTCGTACCTGTGGCTGTAAACACTGAAACATTGGTTGTATCTCCAGTGAAGTTAAAAAAGTTTGGCGGAAAACTTGGGAAATCCTCGTCAAAAACTCCAGTCAAGCTCCTGCATAAAGATACATATTCAGATAGGAATTATTTAGTTTATGGAACATAAATTTGAAAAATTATTAGGTATACCCGGTATATATGCACTATATCCTACAATCATGTTACCCACTTTCCATAGCTAATTATTAGATACACTGGGAGTATTAAAAATCCCACATAATTGTAAGAAATGGTGCATGTACACCGAGTGTGCACCTAATAATTTCTCACTTTTCATATTATAAAGAGAGCTTATTTTCTAATAATTTCTCACTTTTCATATTATAAAGAGAGCTTATTTTTCTGTGAGAGAGGGAGCACTATTTTTTAGTGTTCCCTGTATATATAATAATTAGTCCATAGATTTATTTGTGTATGTGTTGGACGAGAAAGAAGGCAATTATATAGGTACCTGTAGTAAGCTTCAAGGATATCAATATCTGGGGTCACAAAACTAACATTATTCAAGCTTGCAGCTAGTCTATCACCATTGGGTCCTGCACAGGATGCATTAGCGCAAGGCAGTTCATTTACCGAAATTGTTATGTAGAGATGTTGAGTGATATTTTTGGGGACATTTACTGGGTGATTTTTGCTAGCTAAGCTCCTAAGGCGAGTAGTGAAATTGGAAGCGGCAGAATCATTAGTAATACTAGGTAGGGTTGGGAATGGGATAGAAGATGGGCGAGTAAAATTGCCTTTGTATTGGAGAATTGCTGTACTGGTGGTATTGTCAAAGGGAGCAACGCTATCAAAGAAAGGATTAGAAGACATGTAATAGTAACTGGGAGCCTGGTTTGCTGTGACCAAAACGTCCATTGTTTGTCCTGGAGTTATCATTATGTGGTCTGTGGTTATAGGTTTAAGGTATGCCCCATCCTGTCCTACAACTGTTAGACTGTGGTTTGCAATTCCAAAGAATTGTTCTTCGTTCATCACTGCGTTGATTAGGCGGAGAAGATAGGTCTTTCCATACTCAACTAGCAAATGAAATGTGGTTTCTGCAACAGACCAAATATCATCAAAAGATATAAATTATTATAAGATGCAATACTTAAGTCTGTATTTTTATTTATAATTTATGGTGAATTAAGTCGACATAAAAATTTCTCAAGGATAGAAAAGTTTACGTACCATTGGAGCATGGATACAAATCTCCGGGTTGGCCGTTAATAGTGTAAGCATCAGAGATGTTTGGATCGCCACCAGTTGCAAGGGCTTCGTCAATTATTGCCTTTACATCTCCCTTAAACCATGATGCTGCCAAATTCATGAAATTGTGATCCAAGTTATCAAATGTATATTTTTGATGAGGAAATTAAAATTAGTTAGCTCACCAATCACAAGTGTTTGCTGGGAATAAGGAGTAGGGTATGGATAAGTGGTGCCAGCAGCAGGTAAAATGACGATGGCACCGTGGACGGTGGCTCTGGTCCAGTCGCTATGTGCATGCCACCAGAGAGTTCCTTCTTCGGTGGTAAATATGACTTCGTATGTGAAGTTCTTTCCGGGTTGAATTGGGCACTGTGTGATGTTTTCTGGACCGTCCGACCATGGATTCCTTGGTTGTTTCACTCCATGCCTGCCGAATTTGATTAATTAATTAAATCCTAAGCCTATGAAAATAAATAAATAAATCGTAAATCTGTAATTATCTGTATATGTCACTAATTTTTTTTAAGATATTATTATCTTAAAATAAGTATATAAAGAGAGACATACTAAAAAATTTTAAGATATTATTATGTTATTATCTTAAAATAACATAATAATTTGAGTATATTAAATTGAGAGAGGGATATAATTGACGTCCAAAAATAAAGTATCATAATATGAGAGCCCAATAAAAAGAGTTGCGAACATTCCACGGGCTATGTTGTCCCATTCCAACAACCGTAAATTGGAGCAAATGTCATTGCTTTTATTATTAGAATGATGATATACATTGTTATTTTTTTTAATGCATGCTCACGTTCGTACAATATGCAACTCTTTTCTTTTCTTTTCTTCTCCAACTTGGTCATGTTTATATAGTTCAACCATTTGAATTATTAAAAAAATAAATAAATAATTCATGTAAGAGGAGGAGATGATTACCAATGAATTGTAACACCATAATTTCCTTGATTATGTACATTAACATAAATTATATCCCCTTTATGAACTGCTATTGTTGGTCCAGGAAAACTTCCATTTACGGTGAGCATACTCTTGGTGCTGCACAACTTTGTAAAATTTGTCTCTTGTACCTGCAATCACATAATTTTTCATTAAAATTTTGGCTTATCAAACAAATTATACACTAAAATTAAGAATTATATTACTAAATTAATAACCTGATAGCCTGATTTTAGTCTGTGGTGTTATGATTAAGTTTTTCTTGATTTGTATTATCTAATAAATTTTTACTTATAAAAAAATTACGTAATTAACATAAAATCTCATTAAAAAAAAAAGTGAGCACAGCCAATAAATTTTATAAATTAATTTAATAAAATTAAAATTATTTTTAAAATTATAAGAATATCACTTATTTGAAAATTAAAATTTTATAAGAATTCAATTCAATTAATTTCTTCTTGATTAATTTCTATACTTAAAATAAAAGAATTTATTTTTTTTAATTTAAAAAATCTCATTTTAAAAATAATAGCAATCAAGTTTGATTGTACGAAAATTCAATTGAATTTTTTTTTCTTGCAAATGATTTATGAGTTCAAAATTCAATTGGAGCTACCAACAAAAAATAAAAAGTAGAAATGATTTCTATAGTGCAAAGAAGCAATCACTTACAACAAAATCATAGTATTTGATGTTGCCAAAGGCCATGCAAAGGAGAAGTCCATCCAGAAGCATAAACCCTAAAAACCCTAACATCACATCCACTTTCTTTGATCCCATTCCCACACTTCTCTCCAGACAAAACGGAAACTTCTTTATATGTATATTCTGTCTCTGTGTTCCTCAGGTTGCCCCCGATCGATGACTTGTAATTTTTTAGCCTGCATCTATAGATGTATTTATAGAACAGAAGAAGATTAGGTTTAGTGCTTAGCTGGGTTGCTTCCTCCTGGATATTTCTCTAACGTATTGGACAATTCAAAATTCAAGGACAAAGCTAACAGATTAACATAAGGCGACTTTTTAAAAAATGAATTTTTCATAAGGCACAAGAAAACCATGGGATCCTACAAGTGGGGAAGGTGGGTTCTTGCATTCCAAAAGGAATTTGATCTTTAATTAATTACTAATTACATTCTTTGGTTCCAAACTTATTCGATATGATAGTAGGGAAGTTTGTAATTAAGGTAGCTTAGCTTCATTGCAGTATTAAATTCTATGCAATTAGTCACTGAAAGATAAAATTAATTAATGTTAAATTAAAGTCAACCTCGCTTGGAATTCTTGTTGTAATTAAACATAGCAAACAAAGAAGATGTGATTGATTATTTGACATTCTTTCCTAAATAATTATTTGTTTATTTATTATTTTGATAAGCCATATATTAAATTTATTAATAGAAAATAAAAATAGATTCTTTCCTAATTTATTATTATCATTATTATTTTTTGGGAGGTAAACAACAGGCCATAATTACTCCAGCAAGTGCTTTACTAGATTGCTATATATTATCTCAATGGAAAATTCTTGTCTAAATAAAGTTTATTATTTATTCAAAATATAAATATATAAGACACATATATATAATAGATCAATATTATCATAAACTTTATATCTTGTGTTTATGGTGAATAGGTTTAGGTAAGATAAATCATTAATTAACGATCTTGGTTCATTCTTCTATAATTTAATAAAATAATCTAAAATACTTTTTCAACAATTGAACTCTGATTAATAATGAAAACTCTTAATCTTATCTACTAGAGTAGTCTTGTAAAGTAAAAATTATATACTTGCTAGTTTAATAACATATTTGCTCGGCTAATACACCTCTTCATATATCTAGAAGACAAAGAAGAAAACTTTGTTTCAAATTTGACTGGTTGTTCCTGTTAAAATAAAACAAAAGACTGGCTGCTATGGCTGGTTCGTTTTTATATTACCAAATCATTTTGTATATGAATATATATTTTGTCTATTTGAAAAAATTATTATTATTATTATTATTATTATTATTATTATTATTATTATTATTATTATTATTATTATTATTATTATTATTATTATTTCAAAATGTTTAAAAGAGAAGAAGGTATGTGCAAGAAAAATGAATCTCTAAACATTTAATTGGGCAATTGGTCCTGTGATTGTATAATAAAAATTATAAATTATCTTAAAAGTTTTATTTTGTTTGTTATATTGGTCAGACTATATATAAGTTTCCCATTTTGTTAATGGAGGAGGACTGCCTAAAATGAATATTGATTTTTGTTTATATTCCAAGAATCAAGACTTTTCATAGGCAATTCAGAAAGATCTTCTTTCCCTCCCCCATTAATTTCAAGAAAATTTCCATGTCATTTTCCTCTAACCAAATTATTAAAGGCCCAATGAAAGGATGGGTTTATCTTAATTGCGTGAAGAAATTAACATATCTTAAGTCTCAGTGTGGGATTGGGACCTTTGTTTTGGGCTATAAGCTTTGAGATTCCTTCAGGAAGCAACGTTTTGTTTGTCCATTGTAGACATGAAAATGATTGACATAAAATGTCAAAAACTGGTCCCAAAATTGTAGCCTAGTTAATAACTAATTGAGTTGACCTAAGTATACATTTTGGATACAACAAGCTAAACTTCCAAGGAATAAAGTTGAAAGTTGAAACAATCGGCAAATGGTCACCATTGTTTTGTTAAGGAGAGGGGAGGAGTGGAGATTTAAACGTAACACCTGTTAGGCTAGTGATATACTTTTAGTTATTGAATCAAGTCAGATTAAGTTAGATAGCCATAATTAATTGAATATATATATATATACTTTACAAATTTTTTATTAATTTCATACAAATAATTTATGCTTATTGATGGATTAGAGAAACAAACTTAATATGATATCTGTAAATATATTGGGTTTTGATACTAATTAATTAATTTACTAAAACAAAAATTAGGCTCCAAATCGGGTCAAATATTTGGTAATTGGCATATATAGGAGTCGGGTTAAATATTTGGTAATTGGTATCTGGCTAGTAGGACAGCGACCCAAATTTCTTGAATCAAGTTAGGCACAACTTGTTTAGTAATGATGCGCTAAGGAATACTTCATTTTCATTGGCCTAATTTCAACATGTGTTCTAAATTTTTTTTTAGAATTAATTATTCTAAATTTCTAATTAATAGTATAATATATATATATATATATATATATATATATATATATATATATATATATATATATACACACACACATAAAAAATTATCTCAAGCATAAGTTTGGTCTATGAGTTTAGACTTCAGATGATTTTAAATCATAATTTGTCATTTTGTAAATATGTGATTTTGATAATTATTTAATTAAAATTATTAATATTGTATATTATCATGTAACAATAAAGATTGACTTGACATTATTAAATTTACCATTAAATACAATAAGTTAACTAAAATTCTCATATATGAATCTCACCCATTAAATATATGAATCTCATATATTTATATCTTAAATTCATAATAAATTTGATCGGTTGTGATTTTTATTTTAATTCTATCAATAATAAATCATATCATACATAGACGAGGTTTATTAAATATGAGAGAGTATACTTTTAAATTATTTAAAAGGTGGTACAATTTTAATACACATAAATTATTAATAAAAGAAAATTAAAAAAAAAAAGCCCAAACATGAACACATCTAAAAATCATATTAATAAACATCTAAAACACCACTAATTAACCATGAATAGAAAAGAAAAGAAAAATCAACGACCAAACATGAACATCAAAAGAATAATTAAAAAAGATGAGAACCGAATGGCACACTTTGTAGAGCACCAAAATACGCTATTGGCTAAGCTTTTGGTCGCGTGGGTAAGGTTTATCTAACACTTTTTTGAGTTGTTATATATATATATATATATGGACCATTTTTTTAGTGGCATTTTCTATTTTGTAGTGTGAAACTTCTATACAAAATATTTCTCTAAAAAACTTTGTAATTAATTTCATTGTAGAATTCCAACCAAGAGAAATTCTTAAATAAATAATTTATTATATATCATCTCTTATATTAGATCTACCATATATTTAAGATATAAATATGTAAAACACATATATTTAATAGTAAAATTTTACTATACATCATGTATTTTGAGTTTATGATAGATTTAATGTAAATAAGAAAAATCTATCATCTGTAAATTAAGCCAATCAAACCTCTTTATATTACATTATTTATATTTATAAATTATATAACATTATCAATTCCCTAGCTTTTAAGAATATAAATTTACCAACAAAAAAGAAAAGACAAATGGTAAACTTAGGATTACTTTCCGCAAGTCCTATTAATTTAACCTACTTATGTAACTTGTTCTTCGTAAAGCAAGCTAAAATTTTTAGTTATACCATATATATATACAATTTTCGCCACCATTATAAAATTTATGTGGCTTGGATGACTAGACTTTTATTGGACCAAAGAGCTGAATTTAGTGCGCAATAATTGATCTGCATTAAAAAAAAAAAAAAAAACAAAAAAAGTATACGCACCTGCCCCTTTATTATAGCTTTACTGATACAAATCATTTTTTTTACAGCAGATACAAATCAAATTTTCTTGAATTGTAATAACAATAATAATAATTCAAGACATTCCCTGAAATACTTGTAACATAGAAGATTGAGGCGTAGAGCTCTCGCAATTAGGACTTGGAACAAGGAGGCATATAAGCAGGGGGCGGGCGGATGCTTGTTGCTTTGGTGCCCCCATTCTTCACTATAAGCACAGTGTCCATACCCCAACTTGAATGACGCTCCAAATGACAATGCATAAACCACACCCCTGAAAATTGATGGCACATTTTCATCTAATTAGTCATTCCATTAAATACATTACAGTTCAATCAGTATCATGGTTCTGATTAGTGTAACAGGTAGCAAGAGAGACATATATATACCAGGATTATCAGCGTAAAATCTGATGGCAGCCCATCCACTCTTGGGAAGACCAATGGTGTTAACTTCTGGTGGATCAATCAAATTATATTTCAAGGGATCAGTGGCATTATCAAAATTTCCTTTATTCTTCCCAACCAAATAGAAGCTGAAACCGTGGAGATGCATTGGATGATTTTCAGAAGCCAACAGATTAGTCCCTTGGAAAACAATTTCCACCGTTTCATTAAAATCTAGCATTATCACCTTGGTCCCTAGGCTTGTGTACAATGTAATGTTGTCCACATTTCCACTGAAGTCAAAGTACGTTGGAGGCTTTTCAGGGAAATCTGTCGTATAAACATCCTTACTCAAGTTCCTGACAAAAGATTTTCAAGATCAATGACCACCATTCAAGCTCTTGCACTGCGAGATATACATATGGGAATTCAAGAAAATGCAATACCAGTAGTATGCCTGGAGAATTGACATAGAAGGGGCATCGAAGCTGACGTTGTTCAGGCTAGCAGATAGCCTGTCTCCATTAGATGTCCCTAAACATGAATTGTTAGGGCATGGCAAAATGTTTGCGGACACTGTCATGTAGATTTGCCTAGTGATGTTTTGGGGAACATTAACAGGATGCTTTGCGCTGTTCAGGGCCCTTATTTTATTTGTGAAAGTTGCTGCGGCGTCAGAGTCATTGTAGACAGGAAGAACTGGAAACGGAATGGGTGATGGGGGAGTATAATTGCCCTTATACTCAAAAATTGCTGTGGTGGTGGTGTTGTCAAATGGAGCAACAGTATCAGCAAAAGGAGAGCCAGCAATGTAGTAGTAGCTAGGAGCATTGTTTGCCGTGACTAAAACGTCCATGGTTTGCCCTGGGGTTATGACGATGTAATCTACAGTTACAGGCTTCACGTATGCACCATCTGTGCCCACAACTGTTAGGTTGTGGTCTGCAATTCCAAAGAATGTTTCTTCATTTAATATGGCGTTGATAATGCGAAGGAGGTAGGTCTTGCCATATTTAACAGCCAAACGATATGTAGTTTCTGCATTTCAATTGATCAGTTCATTAGTTCCAGTTAAAGAAAAGTGTACATCACCAGAATATTTAATAGAACTTAGTATACCATTGGAGCAATCATAAAGATCCCCAGGTTCTCCATTGATTGTATAGGCATCTGAGATGTTGGGGTCTGCACCAGTTGTAAGGGCATCAGTGATCACCTCCATAACATCTGCCTTGTACCATGAAGCTGCCCACAAAAAGAAAGGACGAGTGAGGCTAATTAAGGGTAAATTCTATATACAAACAAGAAAATAAAGCATATAAATTTCTTTAATACCAAGCACAATTGTTTTTTCCGCATAAGGTTTAGGATATGGATAAGTTGTTCCCCTTTTAGGGTAAATAATGATGGCTCCATGAACTGTAGCCCGTGACCAGTCACTGTGAGCATGCCACCAGAGAGTTCCTTCTTCTGAGCTAAAATTAATCTCTTGCGTGAAATTTGTTCCTGCTGGGATGGGACACTGTGTGACGTTTTCAGGACCATCTGACCATGGATTCCTTGGCTGCTTCACTCCATGCCTGCAAAATGTTATTCAACCTGCTCAAATATTCTTTACTTTTGTCTGGCTTTTCAATTTTTTTAACCCGTTGGATGAACTTACTATCTATCATGAGAAAAATTATAAAATAGTTGTACACCTTTACTACACATTAATGGTAACCTTTTATTATATAGACTTCATATGAGTTTAACTATAATCAATTATCATAATGAATTTGTTATATATATATATATATATATATATATATATATATATAATGAATGTCGAACTCAAACAGCTAGGTCTCATTTATTTTATTTGTGAATCTTACAATATGAATTTTTATTTGGTAAAATTAATGTATATATATAATGATTTTATTATAATCGTTGATTATGGTAGCATTTATGTGGGACTCATCACAATTAATGGTTATAATGAAATTATTGTATATACATCCATTTCATAGTATTTTTTTTTTACTATACATATTATATGTTAGATCTATGATAAATGATAAAATTTTTTTCTTACACGGCAAGTTCTTAAAATTAATGCAATAAGTTAAAAAAGATCGAAACTAAAAGTATATCCAATTTTGACTTAAAAAAAGGAAAAAAAAAAACAAAACATCCTGCTTTCCATGGTTGCATGTAATTGAAGGCACTGGACATTTAATTACAAAAATCTTTTTTACATTTTATAGATAGCCTAAGCTACATATAAACTTTAATCTAGAAAATAGACAGATAAATAATGTCATTTCAGCCTTTGGCCATTGATTGGACCAACAACAAATGAAGAGGAATTTCTTTTAGAAAGTCTAAATGGATACAAAAGGCTAAGTAATTATATATATTACCAGTGAATAGTGACACCATAATTTCCTTGGTTATGAACGTTAACAAACACAGTATCTCCTTTGTGAACACGAATCTCAGGCCCTGGAAAACTATCATTTACGGTCAAAATGCTCTTTGTGCTACACAGCTTTGTAAAATTAGTTTCCTTGAGCTGCAATCACCACTATCCAGAAAAAATGTTAAGTATCAGGCAAACTCAAACCTCTATGAATTAAACCTGTCAACCAGAATAAGCTAACACATGCAGCTAGCAAGATCTGAAGGAAATTAAATAATACTTACAACGAAGTCATAGTAATGGGTGGCACCCTCTGCACAGCCAAAATGCAGACTAGCCAAACAAATATACCCTAGGAACACAAACCATGGGATTGCTTTCATTTTCTCTGAGTTTTTTCAATCAATAACGAAACTCTATCTTCTTGCTCGATAGCTATTTAGTGGTGGATTTCTTGCATTGAATTTAGCTGCTATTTATAGAAGTAGTTTGAGTTCTAATTTGCACAGGTTATACCTGTTAGGCTAGTGATATACTTTTAGTTATTGAATCAAGTCAGATTAAGTTAGATAGCCATAATTAATTGAATATATATATACTTTACAAATCTTTTATTAATTTCATACAAATAATTTATGCTTATTGAAGGATTAGAGAAACAAACTTAATATGATATCTGTAAATATATAGGGTTTTGATACTAATTAATTAATTTACTAAAACAAAAATTAGGCTCCAAATCGGGTCAAATATTTGGTAATTGGCATATAGAGGAGTCGGGTTAAATATTTGGTAATTGGTATCTAGCTAGTAGGACAGCGACCCAAATTCCTTGAATCAAGTTAGGCACAACTTGTTTAGTAATACTTCACTTTCATTGGCCTAATTTCAACATGTATTCTAATTTTTTTTTAGAATTAACTATTCTAAATTTCTAATTAATAATATATATATATATATATATATATATATATATATATATATATATATACACACATAAAAAATTATCTCAAGCATAAGTTTGGTCTATGAGTTTAGATTTCAGATGATTTTAAATCATAATTTGTCATTTTGTAAATATGTAATTTTAATAATTATATAATTAAAATTATTAATATGTATATTATCATGTAACAATAAAGATTGACTTGGCATTATTAAATTTACTATTAAATACAATAAGTTAACTAAAATTCTTAAGTTTCTTTTTTTTTTAATCAAATTCGATAAGCATATTATATTAGGCAATTAAATTAATTATATCATTATGTAACCCTTGTCCCATATTGGTGTGACAAGGAAAATATGACGCCCTTTACCCGTCTACCGTATAGCCGAGCAAGAAGTGCCACATTCGGTGTCGGAGCACCCTATCTTGTTTTATCATGTCTATTGTAAACTTTTGATGTCATTTAAAACATGTATTCTATGTGTAGAAATTTTTTTTTTTTTTTTATATCTTATTTCTGTGGAGACCCGGACAGAGCCTCCCTTATTTTATTAGCATCTGGCGGGTTCTACTAATCACCTGTTAACATGTCCATATTCATTTCACACATTTTCATATCATATTCTCATGTATCATATCATTTACAATTATTTATGAGATCTAAAAATGAAGTATTATCTATTGCATTCATATAGAAATTCATAGATAATAAATTACAAATTTTCATTTCAATCTCAAAGTTTAATTACAAGTCCAAAATGAAATACATCATAAACTAGTAATTATATCATGACTAAACATAATGAACCAAAATACTAGTCTATACATGGGCCCAACCAAAATACAAAAGACTGGTGAGGTGACTCTGGACAATGGCAGATATGATCAGAGCTGCATCGATTGCACTCGATGTCTGCTGCTTTGCCTGCACTGCATTCTTTGGACCGATCTGGTGATCTCCAGTGCCTATGCGATGGAAAACCAACGCGCTAAGCATAACGCTTAGTGGTGCACAATTTATAATAACAATAATTTAATAATTTGAAACAATATATGCAACTCATAATTTTTTTTTGGTCTTTTTCATTTTTATTGCTCTTTGGAAATAATTAACATTATCGGGATCTTTTATGATTACTTATTGTATTTTAAGTCTTAATTAATTTTTTTTTATCAGTGCCCAAGAAAACCTATAACAAATTATAAAAGCTGGATGTACGGGTGTATACTGGTTAGACAGTCATATGTCTATCCAGTATACGTCTGTCAGGCACGAGGCCAACTGTCGGGCACGAGACTAGCTGTCAGGCTTGTAAAGCCAGAAATAAAGTAGGCATATAGCCTGTAGAACAATCATACCAGACATATATTATCAGTTCATGATTTTCTCAGTAGGCAGTACTGCTATCTATAGTCCCTAATTGGTATACCAATTTATCCAACTAAATAAATAAGTCCAGGTATACTATGGGCAATTAAATATTTTTAATTAATTTAGCACTATTTACTATTACTATTTTCTAGTACTGTTCATCGGTACCATAAATTTCATATTAATAGGACCTTAGTCCTAATTTATATATTCATATCATTTTTAATATTAAATTTTCCTTATGAGTATTTTAATTATCCTATATAGCATTTTTCCCATGAACCTTTCTTTAGGTTCATGTTAATGTGTTATCTTTATATAGGAATTTGACTAGGTTGGGATGTCTATTTAGTCACAATTCCTTCATAACAATTGCTCCTCTATGTTTAAACTTGAATTTCAGTTTTTGAATCACTGAGTTTGGGGTTATAGAGCTCAAGTTATGGTCAAAATACCAAAGGAATAGTATTTTGGGACATTTTCTGGGTTGGCAGTTTCAGTGACCCAACTTGTGCGAACAATTTGAATTGGTTAAAGGCAAAACTGGGTTAAGTGGTCTTCATGAAAAGTGTAGCCCTATGTCTAAACTTTCCATGGGTAAAATTTTAGGTCATTTGAACCAGTATAGAGAGAGTTATGACCAAATGAACACGTACTGTTCATTTGGTCATTTTCTGGGTTGGCAGTTTCACTGACCCAACTTGTGCTAGCAATTTTAATTTGTTAAAGGCAAAACTGGGTTAAGTGGTCTTCATGAAAAGTGTAGCCCTATGTCTAAACTTTCCATGGGTAAAATTTTAGGTCATTTGGACCAGTATAGAGAGAGTTATGACCAAATGAACACGTACTATTCATTTGGTCATTTTCTGGGTTGGCAGTTTCACTGACCCAACTTGTGCTAACAATTTGAATTTGTTAAAGGCAAAACTGGGTTAAGTGGTCTTCATGAAAAGTGTAGCCCTATGTCTAAACTTTCCATGGGTAAAATTTTAGGTCATTTGGACCTGTATAGAGAGAGTTATGACCAAATGAACACATTCATTTGGTCATTTTCTGGGTTGGCAGTTTCACTGACCCAAATTGTGCTAGCAATTTGAATTTGTTAAAGGCAAAACTGGGTTAAGTGGTCCTCATGAAAAGTGTAGCCCTATGTCTAAACTTTCCATGGGTAAAATTTAGGTCATTTGGACCAGTATAGAGAGAGTTATGACCAAATGAACATGTACTGTTCATTTGGTCATTTTCTGGGTTGGGTGCAGGGAAATCCGAATTTGGGCAGTATTTAGCTCAAGTTTTGGACAGAATTTGGGCATGGTTTCTTCATGGAAAATGGGCTATTTTGGGTCTAGTTTCACCTCCAATTGGCCTCATACCAATTGGGGTCACACAATTTTATTTATGGCCTAAAATGTACACTGCCCTCAACAAACACAACCTGCAGAAAATTAACACTTCCAAAACTCAATCTCCTCCAACTTCCTTACTTCAATTTGCATGCAATACACTTCTATAAGCAACAATCTCATCCCAATAGGTCAATTTCAACATTTTACATAAAGTCCTCAACATTTACATAAACCCTAGTTTTTAAAGTTTCAAATTTACACAAACACTACACAATCAAACACCCAAACATTTCAACTAATTACACATTCTCATGGAATCATTTTTCATCACTCAAAAGCAATAAACTTCAAGTTCTATGGCTGCCAAAAATTCAAGGGTTCTTTCCTCTAGATTTTCTTTTTGTTTTAATGGTATTTATGCTTAGCTAAACATGCTTTTCATGTTTAATAAAGAGAAGAAGAGGGATTAGTGCACTAACCTCTTGTGACCCACTTCAAACTTTAATATTTCTTCTTCTTATGGGTATCTAAAGCTTCCTTATGGTGTGGGCTAAATTTTTTTGTGAAGGGGTCTATGGGTTTTGGGGAGGAGAAAGCTTGGAAAATCAAGCTTTAAGAAGAACAAAAATGGAGGGAGAGAGCTCCCATGGTGGATGGTTTCCAAGAGAGGGAGAGAGAGAGAAGAGGGAAGAAGAAGATGGAAGCTTGGGGTTGGTGGGGTTTGTCTTCTTGTGTCTATTTATATACTTTTTTTTTTTTGAATTTTCCTAAGCTTTTTCTTTTCTTTTCTTTTCTTTTCCTTTCTTTTCTTTTCTTTTCTTTTCTCTTCTCATTTTCCTAATCTATTTCATAAATTTTAATTAATGTTAATTATTTTATTCTCTAATTTTTTTTTATTTTGACATTTAGGTCAAAATTCACCTTCGGGGGGTGAAATGACCAAAATGCCCTTAGTAATGCATATTGGGTTATTTTTATTATTTTTGTATCAATTTATAAATTCTCTAAACTTTAATTTATTTTTTTTTCTCTACATTTTTCATATATTTTCTTAACATTTATTTCTTCAATTTATGCCTCCTCACTATAGTCTAGGTGTAGTTCCAGACATTTTGACTGTTCGAACAGACATTAGTCGTCGGAACAGTAAAATGTATAGACTACCTACGGTGAGGGCGTTACAGAAAACACATATAATTTATATAATCTTAATTTCAACTATCAAATATAATTTAGGTTATTTATTTTGAATTTGTAATTTAAAGTTTGAAAAATAGTTATTAAGTTAGATTTGAGAGCTGTTACAATTAGTATCACAAAATTGGACAATGCTAAACAACACAAATGTTGTGGCACAAATAGCACAAATGCTCATAAAATGACATAATTATCCTTATTAAAATTTTGAATGGAAGAGATGTGAGGAGATAGAGTGAAATTTGAATTTTCATTCTCTCTCTTCTATCTAACAACTACTTGTGTAAATAGGATGAGAGTTCACATGCTTTCCTTGAGTTACCCACTATAATTAATATTATGTGAGTTTCAATTATCTTTTTGAAAAAGTTTTAAAAAGTATACTATTGATTTATTAAATAAACCCTTTTTTATATTTATCTTCATCTTCTTTCTAAGAAACTCTTCATTGTAAAGCATTTTAGTTCCAGTCCTAGGCCTCCTGGCTTTTCTTCATTGAGAAAATTTTTTTTTGGCATGTGATAAATCCGATCACACAATGACAAGGAAGCATACATCTGAGAAAAACAAAAGCAGTACAAAAGTTTATGTTGTATTCATTGGGATTAAACCTGGAATCTATCATTCATGGATGAATGTGCACAATTGGTCACTGGTGTTAGTAAAAGTGTGTACAAATCTTACGAGACCATGCAGGAGGCTGTAGAGGCCTACAATCACTTCTTGATTTCAAAAAATAATGGAGAGAGCAGTTGCAATGACATCCGTTTTGCAATATCAACAAAAGAGGTTACCTCAATTGATAGAGCTATACAAGTCACACGAGAAGATGCTGTTTCAACATGCAGTGGATATTGGAGTGAAACTGACAAATTCTTCGTTGGCTTTGTTATTGGGATGTTGTTTGCAATGCATTTGTCCAAGCATTAGATTGTTGAAATAATTTTGGTTTGATGATCTTGAATTTAGCTACTTTTGAAGATTTTGTAAGCGTTCTTGTTAAAAGTAAACCATGGTTAAAGAACTTTATTTAGCACAAGAGTAGTTTTTTATTAAAGAATTTTGTTTCATTTTCCTTCACTTATTAAGATTAGTAGAAATAGATCTTACAGCAATGGTTTTAGTGTTACTTTATATTAGCATGGAGGTGTAATTTAGTTAATTGATGTACATAAAACAAATACTATGGACTTTAATTGATCCCAGTGTAATGCCCTCATCGTAGGTAGTCCATAATTTTACTGTTTTGATGACTAATGTCTGTTCGGACAGTCAAAATGCCTAGAACTGTACTTAAACTATAGTGATGATACATAAATTGATGGAATAAATGTTAAGAAAATATACGAAAAATTTAGAGAAAATAAAATAAAAATTTAGAGAATTTATTAATTGGTACAAAAATAATAAAAATAACCCGATGAGCAACATGAATGGCATTTTGGTCATTTCACCCGCAGAGGTGAATTTTGACCTACATGTCAAATTAAAATTTGAGAGAATTAAAATAATTAAAATAAATTAAAATTATAAATTTATTAGTGGGAAATGAGAAAGGAAGAGAAAGAAGAAGAAAAGAAGAAAAGAAAAAAAAGGAAAATAAAAAGACTTATGGCATTTAAAAAAAAAAGTACAATAATTATATAATATATATAAGACACAAGAGACAAAAATTCACCAACCACAAGTCTTCTTTATCTTCCTCTTCTCTCTCTCCTTGTCATCTCCATTGTTCTCTCCCCTCCACCATTTTTGCTCAAGCTTTGAGCTTGAGTTTCTCTTCATTTATCCACCAAAACCCCTAGTCCCCTTCATTAAAAATCCTCCCCACTCCATAAGTAAGCTTTAGATACCCATAAGAAGAAGAAAAGTTGAAGTTTGAAGTTGGGTCACAAGAGGTTAGTGCCTAATCTTCCTTTCTTCCTTTATTAATCCTTGAGTTAAGGTTAAAATGAAGTGAAATTTGTAAGAAACTAAAAGAAATTGGTGAGTTATGAGGGGAGTGAATTTTTGGTACCCATGGTGAGTGATGGTCTTTGATGACTTTAGTGTATATAAAGTGATTTAGTAATGTTGATTGATGCATTTATAAGTATTAGAAGTTGATTTACATTGAAGTTTCATGAGGTTGAAATTGTGAGTTAGGGTTTGACCTAACTTGGGTACTTTTGTATTATACTTTGCAATTGGGATTGTTGAGACGTGTTGATGATATTTAGAAGTGCCTTGAATGTCAAATTGAAGTAAGGAAGTTGGAGGAGATTGAATATTGGGAGTGCCATTTTCTGCAGGTTTGGGACTCAATGAGTCTAGTGTGTTTGATGAATCATAATAGATTGTGTGTTGCTCCAATTGGTATGAGGCCAATTGGAGGTGAAACTAGACTGAAAATAGCCCATTTTCCATGAAGAAATCATGCCCAAATTCTATCTAAAACTTGACCTAAATACTACCCAAATCCAGATTACCCTGCACTAAACCCAGAAAATGACCAAATGAACAGTACATGTTCATTTGGTCATAACTCCCTCTACACCGGTCCAAATGACTCGAATTTGATACCATTGGAAAGCTTAGATATAGGGTTACAATTTTCATGAAGACCACTGAACCCAGAAATGCCAAAAACCAAACCAAATTGCTAGCCCAAGTTTGGTCACAAAACTGTCCAGAATTAGGTTACCCAGAAACTGCTGGACCTAACCTCACCCGACCAATTTTGGCAAAATGACCAAAACTTGGTCTACAAGAACTCAAATGTAATGAAATCAGTGGAAAAATGTCCACAAGACACAGACCTACAAAATTGGTGTTTTGACCAAAACCCAGAAAATAAGAGAACTAGGTCAAACAGTTAGAATAATCACTGCATCAAAACCTACAATCTGACCAAACTTCACTTGACCCCAAAATAGTCTTTTAGTCATAACTCCCACTAGAAAAATCCAATTGAGATGAGCCATACCTTTCCAGAAACCTAAGAAACAGGGCTACAACTTTGTTTTAGGAACTTCTTTAAATTATGAATTTAAGAATCTTAAAAAGGGACCTGCAGTCACTGTCCTGGACTGAGCCCCTGTTGGCATAGGGGTACATGAACCTAGGTCAGTTAATTGGCCATAAATAATTCCACAAAACTTGAAAAATTATGATACAAATTTCTTAACGATCATAAGACATAGGGTAACAATTTTTATGAAGATCACCATGCCTAAAAGTGACTGTAACCTGTTCCATTAATTAGGTAAAATTTAAGTCTAAAAGTTACCTAGTTAAGGAGCTAGAATCTGGGAATGAGTCAATTATGGTTATCCGACCATAACTTGAGTTCTAAAAATCAAATTGAAATGATTCAAAAGGGAAAATAAAGATAAGACATAGAGGAACAACTTCCATGAAGAAAGTATGGCCAAACAGTGGCTACAAACTGATCACATGGATAGGTAAAAGTAAGACACAAAAACTGAAATCAAAGAAAGGTCCATGAGATAAAATTATCTTATGGTAGGAATTTAACCCTAACAAGCCATTAAACACTAAACCACATGAAAGGATATGTGAGACCTATTTTCTCACTATAAAGTGATATGTACATTTTAAAGAAATAAGTAATAATGTGTAATTGTTCAATGTGTTATGTAAAGTCAAAACAGTGAAACTGAACCTAAAGAAAGGTTCTTGAATTAAATTATTTTTAGTAAGGACTTATCCCTAATAAGTCACTACATACTAAATTACATGAAATAGGTATGTGGGACCTACTTCCCATTACAAGGTGACATGAAATTAGTTAATACATAAAATGTAAATTTACCTAAATGATTTGCTAAATACATAAGTCATAGGAAAATACACTTGGAAAATATGTTTCCATCATATATGGAATAACAATACTATAAATATGTATAGCACATGACATAAAATAATGAGAGTGATAAATACATAAGTTATACGAAAAAGTGCTTGGGACCTATGTTCCCATTATAATAACATGGAAATGGTATAAAGCATAGGTAGTACATGAAGTGAAATAAAAATATATTATGAACCCTTAATAGTACATAGCATGAAATAATAAAACTATAAGTGCTTAATAGTACTAATTTGCCCAAAGTATGCCTAGGCTTATATGTATATAGTTGGATCGATTGGTATACCAATTAGGGACCATAGATAGCAGTACTGCTTACAGAGCAAATTATGAACTGACAATATATGTCTGATATGATTGTTCTACAGGCTATATGCCTACCCATTGGCCATTGTGCCTAACTTTATTTCTGGCTTTACAAGCCTGAGTGAAGGTCTCGTGCTGACGGTGGCCTCGTGCACGGCAGGGCGATATCTTTGGGCGGACATATGGCTATCTAACCAGTATACATTTGTGCATCTAGCTTTTATAATTTGTTTAAGGTTTCTTGGGCACTGATAAAAATTAATTAAGACTTAAAATACAATAAGTAATCATAAAAGATCCCAATAATGTTAATTGTTTCCAAAGAGTAATAAAAATGTAAAAGATCCAGAAATTATGATTTGCGGATATAAATTCAATTATTTAATTATTGTTATTATAAATTATGCACCACTAAGTATTATGCTTAGCACGTTGGTTTTCCATCGCATAGGTACTGAAAATCAGCAGCCGTCACAGCAGCAACCGCCACAGAGTTCCGACCAGATCTGCCACCGACCAGAGTCACCTCACCAGCCTTTTGTATTTTGGTACGGCCCATGTGTAGACTAGTATTTTGGTTTATTATGTCTAGTCATGATGTATTTCATTTTGGACTTGTAATTAAACTTGAGATTGAAATGAAAACTTGTAATTTATTATCTATGAATTTCCATATGAATGCAATAGATGATACTTAATTTTGAGATCTCATAAATAGTTGTAAATGATATGATAAAAGAGAATACGATATGGAAATGTGTGAAATGAATATGGACATGTTAACAGGTGATTAGTGGAAACCCGCCAGATGCTAATAAAACAGGGGAGGCTCTGTCCGGGTCTCCACAAAAATAAGATATAAAAAAAAGTTTCTACACATAGAATACATGTTTTAAATGACATCAAAAGTTTACAATAGATATGATAAAACAAGATAGGGTGCTCCGACACCGAATGTGGCACTTCTCGCTTGGCTATACTGTAGACGGGTAAGGGGCGTCACACCCAATGCCAGTCGGGCTATTAGCCCTCATCCAATGATTTTTGCATGAAATATATATATATATATATATATATTGCCACAAGAGTAATTCAAAATCAACACATATATTGATTTATATATTTCTATATATTTCTCTCTACATCTTTATCTCTCTGTCTCTCTCCCTCTATTTATCTTTATATATATGATAATCTTAATATCGATATTCTATAACTCTTTTTTATTTATATCATTCTCTAAATATCTTTGACTAGCTCCCTCTATACTTAAATTAAAAACAATGATTTCATGATGATAATGGTGGTAATATTGTATACGTGGTGATTATAGCGGTGGTGCTTATTTAACTATTGGTCGTTGTATAGGTGATTATTCTAATAATAGTGAAGTGGTGTTAATACTATAAAACTATGTGTATATAAGTAAATGATTTATATATATCTTATAATTTTAAATCTAAACATTTGTTATATTATAATTTTAAGGAAAAGTGTTAATTAGGGTTTAAAAATACTTCCAATAAAAAATACTTCCAATCATCACAATTTAATATTATATTTTTTAATGAAAAGAATTATAAAGAATCATAAAGAAAAAAAGAAGGGCAAAGGGAGGATTCGAACCCTGAACCCTCTACCTTATGCTTAAGAACATGTGCCAATCAGAATATTAGCCCTCATCCAATAATTTTTTACATTGAAATATATATATATATATATATATATATATATATATATAGAGAGAGAGAGAGAGAGAGAGAGAGAGAGAGAGAGAGAGAGACACACACACACAAGAGTTATTAAAAAATCAACACATATATTGATTTATACATTTCTATATATCTCCCTCCACATCTTTATCTCTCTCTCCCTCTATTTATCTTTATATATATGATAATCTTAATATCAATAGTCTATAACTCTTTTTATTTATATCATTCTCTAAATATCTTTGACTAGCTCCCTCTATTGTAACGCCCTCACCGTAGGTAGTCAGTACATTCTACTGTTCCAGCGACTAATATCTATTCGGACAGTTAGAATGTCTAAAACTACACTTAAACTATAGTGAAGAAACCTAAATTAATGAAATAAATGTAAAGAAAAATTTAATAAATATAGAAAATAATTTTGGGACCCAATTTTAATGTTTATTTAGGTAAAAATGACATTAAAGATGTTAAAGTTAGAGAAAATAAAATAAAATTTAGAGAATTTATTAATTGATACAAAAATAGTAAAAATAACCCGATATGCACCCCGAAGGGCATTTTGATAATTTCACCCCCCCAGAGGTGAATTTTGATTAAAATGTCAAATTAAAATTAGGAAATAAAATAATTAACATAAATTAAATTTATGAATTTGAATTTAGAAAATGACAAGAGAAAGAAGAAGAAAAGAAAAGAAAAGAAAAGAAAAGGAAAGAAAAGAAAGGAAATAGACTTATGAAATTTAAAAACGATAAAGTACAATAATTATAGAAAATATATAAATACTCATAAGATGACAAAAGCTACCAACTCACTTCTTCTTCCTCTTCTCTCTCTCTCCTTGCCGTCTCCCTTGGTCTCTCCCTCCCTACCATTGTTATCAAGCTTAAAGCTTGATTTCCTCTTCATTTACCCATCAAAACCCATAGCTCTCTTCACAAATAATTCTCCCCACTCCATAAGGAAGCTTTAGATACCCATTTGAAGAAGAGAAATTGAAGTTTGCAAGTTGGGTCACAAGGTAAGTGCAAAAATACCACTCCCTCTCTTCTTTAAATCTTGTAAGAATGATGAGATGAGTGAGTATTCCATGAAAATGAAAACAAATAAAAAGGAATTGAAGAACCCTAATTTTGGCAGCCATGAATCTTGTGAGGTTTGCTATTTTTAAATGATGAAAAATGGTTCCATACGGATGTTTTAATAGTTGATATGATAAGAAGTGTAAAAGAGTTGAGTTTGTGTAAATTGGGTGATTGGAATTAGGGTTTATGTATATGATGTGGGGACTTTGTGTAAATCTTGAAATTGACTTGGTTGAGTTGAGATTGTTGCTTATAGAAGTGCTATACATGCCAATTGAAGTAAGAAAGATGGAGGAAATTGAAATTGGGAGTGCTTGTTTTCTGCAGGTTTTGGGACTCAATGAGTCCAGCATGAGTTTTGAACCATAACTGAAAATATGTGACTCCAATTGGTATGAGGCCAATTGGAGGTGAAACTAGACCCAAAATAGCCCATTTTCCATGAAGAAACCATGCCCAAATTCTGTCCAAAACTTGACCTAAATACTACCCAAATCTGGATTACCCTGCACCAAACTCAGAAAATGACCAAATGAACAGTACATGTTCATTTAGTCATAACTCTCTCTACACTAGTCTAAATGACCTGAATTTGATACCATTGGAAAGCTTAGATATAGGGCTAAAATTTTCATGAAGACCATTGAATCCAGAAATGCCAAAAACCAAACCAAATTGCTAGCCCAAATTGGGTCACAAAACTGCCTATAATTAGGTTATCTAGAAACTGTTGGACCTAACTTCACTCAACCAGTTTTGGCAAAATGACCATAACTTGGTCTAAAAGAACTCAAATGTAATGAAACCAGTGGCCGAATGTCCATAAGACATAGACCTACAAAATTGGTGTTTTGACCAAAACCCAGAAAATAAGAGAACTAGGTCAAACAGTTAGAATAAGTCACTGCATCAAAACCTGCAATCTGACCAAACTTCACTTGACCCCAGAACAGTCTTTTAGTCATAACTCCCACTAAAAAAATCCAATTAAGATGAGCCATACCTTTCCAGAAACCTAAGAAACAGAGCTACAACTTTCTTTTTGGAATGGTCCTCAAATTATGAATATAAGAATCTCAAAAAATGACCTGCAATCACTATCCTGAACTGAGCCCCTATTGGCACAGGGTACATCAACCTAGGTCAGTTAATTGGCCATAAATAATTCCACAAAACTTGAAAAATTGTGATATAAATTTCTCAATGATCTTAAGAAATAGGGCAACAACTTTTATGAAGATCATCATGCCTAAAAGTGACTGCAACCTATTCCATTAATTAGGTAAAATTTAAGTCCAAAAGCTGCCTAATTAAGGAACTAGAATTTGGGAATGAGTCAGTTATGGTTATCCAACCATAACTTGAGTTCTAAAAATCAAATTGACATGATTCAAAAGGGAAAATAAAGATAAAACATAGAGAAACAACTTTCATGAAGGAAGTGTGGCCAAACAGTGGCTACAAACTGATTATATGGATAGGTAAAAGTAAGACACAAAAACTGAAACCAAAGAAAGGTCCATGAGATAAATTATCTTATAGTAGGAATTTAACCCTAACAAGCCATTAAACACTAAACGACATAAAAGGGTATGTGGGACCTATTTTTCCACTATAAAGTGATATATACATTTCAAAGAAATAAGTAAATAATGTGTAATTGCTCAACGTGATATGTAAAGTCAAAACAGTGAAACTGAACCTAAAGAAAGGTTCTTGAATTAAATTATTTTTAGTAAGGACTTATCCCTAATAAGTCTCTACATGCTAAATTACATGAAATAGGTATGTGGGACCTACTTCCCACTACAAGGTAACATGAAATTAGTTAATACATAAAATGTAAATTTACCTAAATGGTTTGCTAAACACATAAGTCATAGGAAAATATATTTGGAAACTATGTTTCCATCATATATGGAATAACAATACTATAAATATGTATAGTACATGACATAAAATAATGAGAGTGATAAATACATAAGTTATACGAAAAAGTGCTTGGGACCTATGTTCCCATTATAATAACATAGAAATGGTATAAAGCATAGGTAGTACATGAAGTGAAATAAAAATATATTATGAACCCTTAATAGTACATAGCATGAAATAATAAAACTATAAGTGCTTAATAGTACTAATTTGCCCAAAGTATGCCTAGGCTTATATGTATATAGTTGGATCAATTGGTATACCAATTAGGGACCACAGATAGCAGTACTGCTTACAGAGTAAATAATGAACTGACAATATATGTCTGATATGATTGTTTTACAGGCTATATGCCTACCCATTGGCCATTATGCCTAACTTTATTTCTGGCTTTACAAGCCTGACAGTGGGTCTCGTGCCCGACAGCTGGCCTCGTGCGTGACAGACGTATACTGGACGGACATATGGATGTCTAACCAGTATACACCCATGCATCGAGCTTTTATAATTTGTTATAAATTTCTTGGGCACTGATAAAAAAAATTAATTAAGACTTAAAATACAATAAGTAATCATAAAAGATCTCGATAATGTTAATTGTTTCCAAAGAGCAATAAAAATGTAAAAGACCCAGAAATTATGATTTGCGAATATAAATTCAATTGTTTAATTATTGTTATTATAAATTATGTACCACTAAGCGTTATACTTAGCGCGTTGGTTTTCCATCGCGTAGGTATTGAAAATCAGCAGCCGCCACAGCAACAGTCGCCACAGCAGTGTTCGGACAGAGTTCCGATCAGATCTGCCTCCAATCAAAGTCACCTCACCAGTCTTTTATATTTTGGTAGGGCCTATGTATAGATTTGTATTTTGGTTCATTGTGTATAATCATGATGTAATTACTAGTTTGTGATGTAAATAAAAATTGTAATTACATATTTTGGATTGTAAATAAAGTTATGAATTTCTGCATATGAATTTCTAGATGAATGAATGAACTTAAAATTGTATGAGCAGAAATGACATGATATGACATATAAAGATATGAAATTGTTGTTAACAGGTAACTAGTGGAACCCGCCAGATGCCAATTAAACAGAGGAGGCTCTACCCGGGTATCCACAGAAATAAATTGTTATAAAAAAAAAATCTACACATAGAATATATGTTTTAAATGACATCAAAAGTTTATAATAGATATGATAGAACAAGATAGGGTGCTCCAGCATCGAATGTGACACTCCTCGCTTGGCTACACTGTAGACGGGTGAGGGGCATCACATATATGATAATCTTAATATCAATAGTCTATAACTTTTTTTATTTATATAAGTCTCTAAGTATCTTTGAATAGCTACCTCTATACTTAAATTAAAAATAATGATTTAATGATGATAATGGTGGTAATATTGTATACGTGGTGATTATAGCGGTGGTGCTGATTTAACTATTGGTCGTTATATTGGTAATTATTCTAATAGTAGTGAAGTGGTGTTAATACTATAACACTAAGTGTATATAAGTAAATGATTTATATATATCTTATAATTTTAAATCTAAACATTTATTATATTATAATTTTAAAGAAAAGTGTTAATTATGGTTTAAAAATACTTCCAATAAAAAATACTTCCAATTATAACAATTTAATATTATATTTTTTAATGAAAAGAAATATAAAGAATCATAAAGAAAAAAAAAAGAAGGGCAAAGGGAGAATTCGAACCCTGTACCTTATGCTTGAGATCATGTGCCACTCAAGCTATTAGCCCTCATCCTCTTTTTAAATCAACAAAAAAATATATATACATATAAAAAGAATGTATTGTGTTAGGTGCGCTTATAAATGGGAAAAAATGACATCTGATATAAAGAGGACTCGAATCCTGAACCACGCTAGGATGCGTGCTTCTATGCCAGTCGGGTTATTTGCCCTCATTATACATTTTATTGCATGAAAATATATAACAAGTGTTTAAATTATTATTCTTTTAATAGTTGCATTTGAGATTATTTCATTTTGATATGTTGCTTTTATTATAATATTAATTAAACTTCTTTCATTTAATAAAAAATAGCAGCTGGCTTCATTAATTATTCTTTTGGAATTATCACAAATAATATTTATGAGTTAGTTGGTAGTTTATTTTATTTTAATGAGCAATAATGGCACTATGTTTGATTCACCATTTTCCCAATATTCCCTCCATTCATATGAAGGGTGAGTTAGACAATTTACATCAATTTGTGCCATTTGTCACATTTTTTTTTGCCAAAAAGCATTTCCGCACAAAATTAAACTATTTAAAGCTAGCTTAATAATTATCTTCAATGAATTTAGATAATTGTTCCCAATAGATTGGGATGATGAGAATGAGTAAATTATTACTCGATACATGTGCATTTTCATTTATAAAATAGTGGACATCATCTTCTTACTTTTATAATATAACTATTTTTATATGAGTATATAGTATACTATTTTTTAGTTTATCGGGTGTACTCTATAATTTGCTGATGAGAACGTTAGCAATTATTTCTATTGGATTGAGACAATTGTTCCCAATTTATTGGAATGAGGACGCTATAAAAAAATTAATTAAGAATGACAGATTGTAAGGTCTTGCCTACATCCGTCCTTGTACCTATGTTTTAAGTTGAGGAAATTATAATTTAGTTTTTGAAGTTTATTTAAATTTATAATCTAATTTTAATAATTTTAAAATTAAATAATTTTATTTTTAATATTTTAATAAATTTATAAATTAATTTTTATCATTAAAATTTAAGTTAAATTATTGTTAATTCTAATAAAATTGTTAAAATACCTTTAATTTTATTTTTAAATTTTTAAAAGATTTAGTCCTAAAATTTTATTTTATTTTATTAACAATTTAATCTTTAAAATTTTTTTTTATTAACAACTTAATTTTTATATTTTTAAAATGTGGATTTCATTAAATTAAAAAATTTAAAATTTAAAATTTAAAATTTAATTATGAAAAATATGCCTTGTATTTTAATCATTTAAACTCTAATTAGAAATTAAATTAGATTATAGTGATGGACACAACACAGTGGGGGCAGTATCGATGTTCAGGTTTGACTTCCCCCTCCCTTACCGTATGTAATTAAAAAAAATTGAATTAGATTTATCAAATTAAACAACAATAATATTTAATATCATGAAATATGCTTCCTTCCATGAACAGATTTGTTTTTCCAACTGAATTACATTTGGAAATTAATGTGATAATTGTGGAAAAATACACTACTCAATTCGAAAGAAAATATAAAGTAAAACAGAAAATTAAACAAACCTTGTTCTTTCCATTCTTCTATATTGCATGATTATTGAGATAAAATTCACAATTTTGTTTCATCATAAAAAAAAAAATTATTTAATATTTTACGAGTACTGTAAAATAATATTTATTTCATTTCTCATGAAAATGGAAACTTTTATATTTCTTTAAGAAAAAAAAATTAATAAAACCTCGTGGTTTTACGTGGGTTTGTATTAACTTTTATATTTAATAATCGAAAATGTGTTTGCAAAATATATAATCTATTTTTAATTCAAATATATTTGGAAAATATTGTATAATCTATTATAAATTTTATAATTTTAAAATTTTCAAAAGTAAAATTAAATTTTAAAAAATAATGCGACATTTTTTACTTGACATTATCTAATAATCTTATCTTAATTTTACAATTATTAAATGGACTTATCAAATAGCATAGTATGACATGAGTTCTGTTAAGCTCTATGGATTGTTATTTTTTTGTCATGACTAACCTATTGCGTTATAATCAAGACATGTAATTTTTTTCCATATTAAAATTTATTCCCTCAAATTGCCTTAATATAATAGGTTATTAAGAAAAATACAACTTTTATTATTATTATTATTATTATTATTATTATTATTATTATGCACTTTTAGTCGATTTTTTTTTAATTATGGTATCCATCTATTGCCCTATAATAATATAGTGAGTAATCCATTGGCAAATAAATAAATTATACAAAGTCAAAAAGATAATATGTCACTATCAACCTTTTTTTTTTTTTTTTTACTATTCGTAGACTTCTCTGTAATCCGTTTAAAGATATTGAGGGTATAATCTGATTTAGACTGGAAACTAGGAAGCCTCTCCACACTTAAATTTTTTTTAAAAAAAGAAAATGATGGATTGGGTTTGGACTGTGTTAATTTCCAAATCTTGTAACATTTCTTACAAACACAGAGATGATATCATTTACTAGGCCAGGCCAGGCCCAACTAATTTTCGCATTGCCAACCTAACGCAACTCAAAATAATGGTTCTTTTGATGCACTTTGATTGGATCCCAGTTGCAAGTTACATGAATTTCGTTTTCCTTCTTTGAATAAAGGAATTGGGAGAGGGGGTAATCGAATCTGAATGCACTAAGTAATTGATATGACTTTAATTATTGGATTAAATCAGATTAAGGAATTTCGTTTTCTTTACATGATTCAGGTCATGTCATTTTGAATTATGAAGTAATTCGAGTTACTTTTCAGAATGTTATATGTAAAGAATTTCATATTAATTTGTGAGTTATGATATTTTAAATTAAAATATTATTTTTTATTAATTGTGATTAAAATTTAAGTTGGTTGGATAAATCTAAACAAGTTAGTTTCAGATTAATTTATCAAATTGACTTTTAATTGAATATTTAATTTTTCAAGTTATTCAAATTTGAGTTGGCGATGTGTTATAATGAATTATGAATCGATTAAAATCAAAATAATCCGAATTAAATTGATAAGCCATATCAAAATTTTGCACTTTAATTTTAATTATCAATTATGATAATTTCACCATAATCAACCAGTAAAAAGAATAAGTTGTTTTAATATTTTTTTCAAAATAAGGCAATATCTCTAATATACTTTGAGTTTTTTTTTTTTAATTACAAGTCATCTCGAGGATTATTAAATTAACCATATTTATTTGATTATATATATATAATGACAGATTTAAAAAGAAAAAAAATTCAAATTCAAAATCAAAATATAAAAATTTTTCTCAGATCAAGATTTTTTTTAAATAAAAAAAGTGTCGTTAACTTTCATTTATGAAACCGCATTTGTCATTAAAAGAGAGAATTCAATAATTAATTAATGAAGGATCAGTTTAGATTTATATATATATATATATATATATATATATATATATATATATATATATATATATATGAATAATTAAAAAAAATCAATTGACCCCTCATTTGTATTAATACATCCATCTCTGTGCAAGATTTATGTGGTTCAATTATAAATCTATATTTACAAGCAAGACAAGAAAGAAATGATTCCACTATAATGAAAATAATATTACAATTACGTAAAACTCTCTAAACCTTAATTTCAATAGTAAATAAAAGATATAGTATTTATATTAGTTCACACTATTGCAGACTTTATAAAATATTTATACTATCATCACAGACTTCAGCATTGTTGTGGTAATTAATTTTTTTTTATAAGCTGTAATTTTATTAGAATTAAGAAAGATATATAATTGAGGGGAAAAACCATTGGGAAATTTCCAGGGCCAACAGCCCTTACATCGTACACCCATTCTAAATCTAACTTCCAACGGTGATGAAAATATCCCCTCACAACAAGCCAATAACAAAAGCAAAAAGATCAGAAAACAAAATAGCAGACCATTAGAAAAATAAATAAATAAATAAAATCTAGCGATTTAAAGCTCAATTTTATCTTTATATTTATTGGGAAGCTAAATTTAATTAATTTTTTACAGCAAAAAAATTAAAAAATTAAGCTTTTTAAATTTTAGATTTAAAATCAAGAAATTTAGTGCAAACATCAAAAAATTAAACTTCTTAATTTTTTTTATTTAAATTAAGAATTTAACATACAATTTTTAATTTTTGGGTCAAATTGAATTTAAATTGAAAATTTTAAATAAATTTAAATAAAAAAATTAAAACTAGATTAAATTAAACTTTCCCGATAAATATGTGGGCGAAATGTACAATTTGCCAAAATCTTGCT